>NC_090449.1:267271212-267476764 GCF_031143425.1 Pleurodeles waltl
TTCTTACCATGGCTCAGTGCTTCTGGTATGGAAAAATAGTCAAAAACTAAGGTCATTGCAGTGGGGTGGTGCATGTATAAGCACCACACACATCACTCCTGGCTCAAATGATGCCAACAATGCCACGCAAAGCTGAATGACACCACCTACCAGTACGCAAGTGGTTTGCAAACAAATAATTCTGGATCTAGTGAGACATTTGGGTAATAGTCCATGCAGGAAGTTGGCTCTATATATACAATACCAAAGTAAGGTATAGTATGCCCAGTTGAGTGGCTCCCTAGAGGCTTTACAAAGGCCAAAGTAGATAATACCGATGCTCTTTTGTAGTAGTGTGGGCAAGCAGTTAGGCTTATGTGAGGTTAGTGCTAAGCATTTGCTGTACACACACGTCAAGAATTGAGGCACATACTCAATAACTCCAGGACAATGTTTAGCTATAAAAAAATATACTTTGTTACGTTTATTCTAAAACTAAAAGGATCTTCGTTGCAGGTAAGTACAGTTTCAAGAGCGTATCAAATGCACTTTGTTTGGTAAATTAACAGTAAATAAACGTTTTAGCTAAGCAAATAAAGCAACAGTGAAAAATCATTGAAGATAAAACAGTCCTAGCGAAGGAGAAGTACAAGCACAGTTTACAGTTCAGTACTCAACTAACTGTTAGTCTTCGGGGTTTTGGGTGTCCACTGGGCAAGGTTCAAGGGGACACCAAGAGTGCACCACCGGCAACACGGGGCAGGCCGGGTGCAGAGGTCAAAGGTGGTGTCAAGAAGCCCAGTGGAAAGCAGTGGAGGCTTCGGGGCACTTAGAAAGAAACTGTTTGCAGGTAAGTACCCGCAGCTTCAGGGCACAGGAGCCAGGGGTTTAGATAAGGACTCAGGGGGGCCACAGGTCAGCACCAAACATACACATTCAGTGGCAGCGGGGCAGCTGGGTGCAGGGTGCAAAAACAGCATTGGGCGCTGTAAGGAAATGCCTCCTTGGCATGGATACCCCCTGACTTTTTGCCTTTGCTGCTGCTAAGTTATGATTTGAAAGTGTGCTGGGACCCTGATAACCAGGACACAGCACCAGTGTTCTTTCCCTAAACTGTACCTTTGTCTCCACAATTGGCACAACCCTGGCACCCAGGTAAGTCCCTTGTAACTGGTACCCCTGGTACCAAGGGCCCTGATGCCAGGGAATGTCTCTAAGGGCTGTAGCATGCCCTGTGCCACCCTAGGGACCCCTCACTCAGCACATGTACACTGCCTCACAGCTTGTGTGTGCTGGTGGGGAAAAAAAAGACTAAGTCGACATGGCACTCCCCTCAGAGTGCCATGCCAACCTCACACTGCCTGTGGCATAGGTAAGTCACCCCTCTCGCAGGCCTTACAGCCCTAAGGCAGGGTGCACTATGCCCCTACAGTGTCTGAGCAAAACCTTATACATTGTAAGTGCAGGGTAGCCATAAGATTATATGGTCTGGGAGTCTGTCAAACACAAACTCCACAGCATGTTAATGGCTACACTGAAAGCTGGGAGGTTTGGTATCAAACTTCTCAGCACAATAAATGCACACTGATGCCAGTGTGCACTTTATTGTAAAATACACCCAGCGGGCATCTTAGAGATGCCCCCTGAAAACATACCCGACTTCCAGTGTGGGCTGACTAGTTTCTGCCAGCCTGCCACACACCAGACATGTTGCTGGCCACATGGGGAGAGTGTCTTTGTCACTCTGTGGTTAGGAACAAAGCCTGTACTGGGTGGAGGTGCTTCTCACCTCCCCCTGCAGGAACTGTACACCTGGCGGTGAGCCTCAAAGGCTCACCCCCTTTGTTACAGCGCCACGGGGCATCCCAGCTAGTGGAGATGCCCGCCCCTCCGGCCACTGCCCCCACTTTTGGCGGCAAGGCTGGAGGAGATAATGAGAAAAACAAGGAGGAGTCACCCCCTAGTCAGGACAGCCCCTAAGGTGTCCTGAGCTGAGGTGACTCTTACTTTTAGCAATCCTCCATCTTGTAGAAGGAGGATTCCCCCAATAGGATTAGGGATGTGTCCCCCTCCCCACAGGGAGGAGGCACAAAGAGGATGTAGCCACCCTCAAGGACAGTAGCCATTGGCTACTGCCCTCCCAGACCTAAACACCCCCCTAAATTCAGTATTTAGGGGCTCCCAGAACCGAGGAAGATAGATTCCTGCAACCTAAAGAAGGAGGACTGCTGACCTGATGCCCTGCAGTGAAGACAGAGACGACAACTGATTTGGCCCCAGCCCCACCGGCCTGTCTCCCTACGTCGAAGAAAACTGCAACAGCGACGCATCCAACATGGTCCAGCGACCTCTGAAGCCTCAGAGGACTACCCTACATCTAAAGGACCAAGAAACTCCAGAGAACAGCAGCCCTGTTCAAGAAACTGCAACTCTTTGCAACAAAGAAGCAACTTTTAAAGACCACACGTTTCCCGCCGGAAGCGTGAGACTTTCCACTCTGCACCCGACGCCCCCGGCTCGGCCTGTGGAAAACTAACACCACAGCGACGCCTGGAGAGAAAATCCAGAGGCTCGCCCTGACCACGACTGCCTACTTCAAGGAATCAGACGCCTGGAACCAGCACAGCACCCGCAGCCCCCAGGACCTGAAGGAACCGAACTCCAGTGCAGGAGTGACCCCCAGACGACCCTCTGCCTAGCCCAGGTAGTGGATATCCCGAGGAGCCCCCTTGTGCCTGCCTGCATCATTGAAGAGACCCCCGGGTCTCCCCACTGATTCCTATCAGAAACCCAACGCCTGTTTGCACTTTGCCCCCCCCCCCCCCCCCCCCCCCCCCTCTGGTCTGTCCTCCGAGCACGCAGGTACTTACCTGCTGGCAGACTGGAACGGGGGCACCCCTTTTTCCATTGAAGCCTGTGTGTTTTGGGCACCACTTTGACCTCTGCACCTGTCTGGCCCTGAGCTGCTAGTGTGGTAACTTTGGGGTTGCCTTGAACCCCCAACGGTGGGCTACCTTGGACCCAACTTTGAACCCTGTAAGTGCTTTACTTACCTGTGAACTTAACAATTACTTACCTCCCCCAGGAACTGTTGATTTCTGCAGTGTCCACTTTTAAAATAGCTTATTGCCATTTTTGTCAAAACTGTACATGCTATTGTGATTATTCGAAGTTCCTAGAATACCTGAGTGAAATACCTTTCATTTGAAGTATTACTTGTAAATCTTGAACCTGTGGTTCTTAAAATAAACTAAGATATTTTTCTATACAAAACCCTATTGGCCTGGAATTGTCTTTGAGTGTGTGTTCCTCATTTATTGCCTGTGTGTGTACAACAAATGCTTAACACTACCCTCTGATAAGCCTACTGCTCGACCACACTACCACTAAATAAAACATTAGAATTATCTCTTTTTGCCACTATCTTACCTCTAAGGGGAACCCTTGAGCTCTGTGCACACTATTTCTTACTGTGAAATAGTATATACAGAGCCAACTTCCTACAGGCGCCCAATGCTATTCAATGAGAGTCTCCAGGTTCACAAAAGAGGCTGCAGCCTTGGTCCAGGGAGTTGGATGAAGTTGACCAGTGGCCGGGCATGTAAATTGAGATGCCACTGGATGTCAGTGGACCGTCGCCTGGGTTCCCCAAGGCTAGGGGGCTGCTGGTGCAGAGGTGCCTTTTTACATCGAGAAATCTTCACCGGAGCCGGTCATGGTCAGGGGGATCCTCTGGATTAAGGCTGCAGGCGTCGTCTGTTAGCCAGGAGGGGGTAAACCCATGGTGGATTTGAAGTTGGAATTGCCGGTATACATTCTCTCGACCTGTGGCCTACCTGGACTCAGGCTGAGGGCGTCATATGCAGAGTGGGCAGAACTCACAGATCCAGATGGCATTTGAATCCTTGTTGGAGGTTTCTGTGTAGATAGGGCCGCTGTTCTCTGGAGTCCTTGGTCTTGAATCTGCAGACAGGTTGGTAGGGCCTGGGCCAAGGCAGTTGTCATCTGGAGTCTTCACTGCTGGTGCGGATCTTCAGTCCTCCTCCTTTAGGTCATCAGGAATCTGAAGAGCAAAGTTCAGGGTTGCCCTTTAAATACTAGATTTAGGGGCGTTACATAGGTTTGAGGGCAGTAGCCAATGACTACTGACCCTGAGACTGACTACACAAAGGGAGCGGGCACTTGAACGGTGTAAAGGGACACATCACTCATCCTATTGGCTATCATCCTCCAAAGCAAGATGAAGGATTCTAAAGCTAGGGGGTTCACGTTGGCTTTCGGCCCCCTATTGGTGGTGCCAGCTAGGGTGAACTCTCCTTCTCTTGTTTACTAATTTTCCCACAGGACCTAATGCCAAAAACTGGGGCTTGGTCCTGGGTCGGCATCTCCACTGGCAGGAGTTCCCTGGGTCAATATAAAAAGGGCAGGAGCCTTTGAGGCTCACCCTCAATTATTGCTCTTCCTGCAGGGAGGAGATTTGAAGCACCTCCACCCAGAGCAGACTTTCTCTGACTCCCAAGAGCGCAAAGGCTCATAAGGGGTCAGAAACTTGACTGGGGGTGGCAGCCTGGCAGAGACCGGTCAGCCACACACTAGTGAGTTGGTCAAATATCAGGGGTCATCTCTAAGATGTCCTCTGTGCGTATTTTTCAATAAATCCAACACTGGCATCAGTGTGGGTTTATTGAGCTGAGATGTTTGATACCAGACCTCTTAGCATTCAGTAAAGTCATCATGGAGCTGTGGCGTTCGCATTGACTAACTCCCAGCCCATGTACTCAATATAGCCACACTGCACTTACAATGTCTAATAATTGTTGTAGACTCTGTAGGGGGCACTCCCTGCGTAGGGCTGTAAGGCCTGCTAGAGGGGTGAATTAACTATGCCACAGGCAGTGTTTTATAGGTATGGCATCCAGGGAGGGGTGCAATGTCGACTTTACCTTTTTCTCTACACCAACGCACACATCTGCAATGGCAGTGTGTAAGAAGCTGGCTCTGTATATGCTCTCTCAAAAAGAGAGAGTGTGTGCAAAGAGTCCAGGGGTTCCCCAAGAGGCTTGAAAGAGTCAATAATAGATAATACTAATGCTGTATTTGTGGTAGTGTGGTCGAGCAGTTAGCCTTATCAGAGGTTAGTGTTAAGCATTTGTTGTATACACACAGGCAACAAATTAGAATATACACTCAATGACTTAACTCCAGGCCAATAGGTTTTTATATAGAAAAATATTTTTTTAATTTATTTTAGAACCACAAGATTCAAAATGCAGTTAAGTACATTAAATGTAAGGACTTTGAATTAAAACAGTAATGTACACAATTTGGCATAAAATGGAACTAAGCTATTTTAAAAGTGGACAGTGCAAAATTAAAACGTGACATGGCACACAGCCTGTGTCTCCTTTCACCTTTGCACTGCATGCAATATATTTGTCGCTCCTCTAATAGGCCTTCCACCCCTAAAGGCAGGGTGCATTATATTAAATGTGAGGGCATACCTGCGTCAGCAGATATGCCTCTGCTATGTCTGTCAATTTTCGGACATAGTAAGTGAACAGTACAGACATTTTAAGTACATGTGCTAGACACTGGTCATTACGAGTTCCCCAGTTACATGATGGCTTCACTGGCAATAGCGATGTTTGGTATCAGACGTCTCATATTAATAAACACCAATTTAATCCAGTGATGGATTTAATACATGCACTCAGAGGGCACCTTAGAGGAAACCTACCAACTCCTAGTGTGGACAATGGACTAAACCAGTACAGCCACCCTAAGAGAGAGTTCTTGACCCTCTGATGTGACAGCCAATGCTCTTGAGGCTCAGAAGAAAGGCCTCCTGTGGGCAGAGGTGTGACCTCTTCAAAGCAGGATGGACATTTCAGGACGGGGAGCTTTCAAGGCCTTGCTGCCTTTGAAATGCCACCCAGGCCTCTCCAAAATGGTGGAGGCTGACCCCCAGTTCTTCACCCCACTTTTGGTGTCAAGACTGGCAGGAAAATTAGGTAAATTATGAGAAGTGCACACTTCATGCCAGTCCCACCCTTAGGGTGGACGAGCTGAAGTGGACACTACTTTTTAATTTCCTACGTCTTGCATGGAAAGAATCTGATAGAGACTTCTAGCTGCAGCTTCCTTACTTTAGAATTCCCTGGCGTCAACTTCGAATCTGGAGTTTATTCTGAGCAGTACACTGCGCGCGCGCCGTCGACCAGTTCCATGTGCGTCGTCAGCATCGTTGGAGCAGTCTGACGTCACGGTTGTCTATATAGACACTGTCTTGGCGCGCGTAGGTCAGTTCTTTTCCTTCCGCGCCAGTTAAGCGCAGTTTTGGAAAGTGCTACCCTCGGACGGTTTGTCGATGCTTTTTTGACTGCTTGAAGTCATGTCTTAGAGAAAGACCAGATTCAAGCCATGTGGTGCGTGTCATCGCACCATGTCGGTGACGGATCTGCACCGTGTTTGTCTTTGGTCCCTGGAGAAGGACCACGATTCCACCTCGTGCTCCGACTGTCGGGCCATGGCGCCGAAGTCCTTAAGGGAGAGATCCCTTAAGCTTCTTGTGGCCTGACATTCGCTCAAAAAAGAGTTTTACGAGGCCATGTGTCTTGATTTTGAGCGGGCTGCACCCTCGGCGGGACTTCGGGCCCCGCGGGGTCAGCAGGGGCCCCTTCGGATTCGACACCGGCAGCTTCGACCTCGGTGCTGTTGGGGACCCCAGGATCCGATACCGGATCCGGACCGGCGCCGGTCTCTGTCGACCTCCTTCGGCGCCGGGTCCGATGTCGGCGATTCCGCCACCGCCGCCCACTGGTGGCAGCCCCATCCTTATTCCGGATGATCCGGAGCGACGTCGTACGACTTCGACGGAGCCAATTCGGCCCAGATCATTGTCTGAGCATTTAGATCAGCCAAACGCAAGGGAGGAATTGGAGGGTTCTGAGGACCCTTTAGAATCTGGATTGCAACAGGACTGGTATGAGGATCTAGGGGAGGCCAGTGGACTGGACACGTCTCCAGATACTGATATGCTCTCTCCTCCTAATGTGGGTACGGAGGAGGGTTCTTCTTTCGCTATGGTGGTGCGTAGGGCAGCTGAGGTCTTGGACCTAGATTTGCCTACGGTGCCAGTCAGGACGAATATCCTGACACAAGTGCTTCAGCCGGGGGTGTCAACATCAGAGCCGTTGTTGCCCTTCAATGAGGCTCTTACAGATGTCCTTCTGGGTACGTGGTCCAAACCCAGCACAGGGGCTCCTGTGAATAGGACGGTCGGCCACCGCCATAGGCCCGCTCCCAGCGACCCTAGTTTCCTGACACAACACCCCACTCCCGAGAGCTTGGTTGTCCAAGCCTTTACTTCCCGTGGTGCCTTCCCTTCAGCTCCCCCGGTTAGGGAATCCAAGAGGCTGGATCAGCTTGGAAAGAAGATGTTTTCTTCCACTAGCCTAGCATTGAGGTCCGTAAACACCTCTTGCCTATTGGGCCGTTATTCCCATACTTTATGGGATACGGTGGCACAGGTGCTGCCCCAGGTCCCGGAGGGCGTACAGGACACTCTCACCCAAGCTGTCAAGGATGGCAGAGATGCAGCCAAGTTTACGATCCGGTGTGGTTTGGACATGACCAACTCGCTGGGCAGAGCGATTTCATCGTCGGTGACCCTACGTCGCCACGTCTGGCTGCGTTCTACTGGTTTTTCAGGGGATGTCCAGTCCAGCTTGATGGACATGCCCTTTGATGGCTCTCGCCTTTTTGGCGAAAAGGCAGACTCAGCGCTTGAGAGGTTCAAGGATTCTCGAGCCACGGCCAGATCCTTGGGTCTTTCAGCGCTAGCACGACAGCAGTCTGTCTTTCGCCCCTTTTGAGGCTTCGGAAGGGGTGTGGTACCACGCCAGCCACAATTCAGCCACCGTCCTCAGGCTTCACAGATCCCGGAAGAGGACGTGGTCGTGGTACCATCAGACCCAGAAGGTCTGGCCAGAGGTCGGCCTCCACACAGCCCCCCTCCACTGCGCCCAAGCCCTCCTAGTATGGTTCTGCGGGATCATGTCCGCCCAGTTGGAGGGAGCACTCGTTTTCATCTCCCTCACTGGCTTTCCATCATCACAGACAAGTGGGGCCTGCAGATCATACAAAAGGGCTACTCCCTTCCCTTCCAGTCTTTCCCTCCTTCTATCCTTCCGACAAAGGAATGGCTGATGGAGGACTATCTAGCTTTGTTCTGCAAGGATATTACAGCTCTCTTGGCCAAGGGAGCCATAGAAAGAGTCCCGATATCCGAAGTAGGCAGTGGTTGTTATTCCCGCTACTTTGATTCCCAAAAAGAACAAAGGCCTACGCCCTATCTTGGATTTAAGGGACGTCAATCTCTTCCTCAAGAAGGAGAAATTCAAGATGCTCACTCTTGCTCAGGTTTTGTCTGCCCTAGACCAAGGAGACTGGATGGTAGCGTTGAATTTGCAGGATGCGTATTTCCATATTCCTATCCTGTCAGCCCACAGGCGTTACCTGCGGTTCAAGGTGGGCCACGAGCACTTTCAGTTTACCGTGCTTCCTTTCGGCCTCACCAGTACCCCTCGGGTGTTCACAAAGGTGATGGCAATGGTGGCAGCTCATTTGCGCAGGTCAGGGATTTCAGTCTTCCCCTACCTAGACGATTGGCTGTTGAAGGCTCCTACGCCCCGGGCTCTCGTCACCCACCTCCAGACGACAGCTGTCTCTTGCATTCGCTGGGGTTCACTATAACACCTGACTCCCTCTCAGAAGCTCATTTTCATCTGAGCTGTTCTGGACACAGTGCAGTATCGGGCTTATCCTCCCGAACAGCGGGTCCAGGATATTCAGGTTATGATACCGATGTTTCGGCCTCTATCCTGGATCTCGGTGAGACAGACTCTGAGGCTGCTGGGACTCATGGCTTCCTGCATCCTGTTGGTCAAGCATGCCAGATGGTGCATGAGGGCTCTGCAGTGGGACTTGAAGTTCCAATGGGCACAGCATCAGGGAAATCTTACCGACGTGGTTCAGATCTCGGAGGGGACTGTGAAAGATCGGCAGTGGTGGTTAGTGAACTGCGAGTGGGTCAAAGGCCGAGCCCTCTCCCTTCCCCAACCAGATCTAACGGTAGTGACAGATGCATCACTTCCTGGATGGGGTGGTCATTTGGGGAGGTGGAGATCAGAGGTCACTGGTCTCCGGCGGAATCCGGGCTCCACATCAACTTGCTGGCACTTCGGGCGATCTGGCTAGCATTAAAAGCATTTCTTCCTGCTGTGAAAGGGAAGGTGGTGCAGGTGTTCACGGATAACACTACCGCAATGTGGTGCTGCAGCAAGCAGGGCGGTGTGGGGTTGTGAACTCTTTGTCAAGAGGCTTTACGTCTTTGGACATGGCTGGAACAGCAGGGCATGACCCTGGTGGTTCAGCACCTGGCAGGTTCTCTGCCAGAGCAGACGAACTCAGCCGAAAATGCTTAGAGGATCACAAATGGGGTCTCCATCCGGAGGTGGCGCAAGGACTCTTTCAGCAGTGGGGAGAGCCTTGGTTAGATCTGTTCGCCTCCGCAGAGAACGTGCAATGTCAGCAGTTTTGCGCGTTCGAGTTTCCAATGGGGCTATCACTAGGCGACGCTTTTTGTCGCAAGTGGAGTTCAGGCCTCCTGTACGCTTTTCCGCCTATACCACTTCTGCCCAGAGTTCTCAAGAAAATCAAGAACGACCGGGCTCAAGTAATCCTTGTGGCTCCGGATTGGGCACAGAGAGTTTGGTATCCAGAGCTTCTCAAAATGAGCATCGGTCCTCCAATCAGGCTGCCTCTTCGGGAGGATCTTCTGTCGCAGCAGCAGGGGAAGGTTCTCCACCCGAACCTGTAAACTCTGCGCCTTCATGCGTGGAGATTGAGCGGCGACAGTTGATGGTTTATGACCTCCTTCCCGAGGTCTGTGACGTCATTCTGGCAGCCAGGCGTCCCTCTTCTAAGTCGATCTACGCCTGCCGTTGGAAACGCTTTGTTTCATATTGTGCAGAGAGGTCTATTGATCCTTTTTCTTCTCTGTCTAACATCCTTTTGTTTATTTTGTCTCTCGCCCAGCAGTGTTCCTCCTAGGGGACTCTCAAGGGCTATCTTGCAGCCTTATCGGCTTTTCTTCAGTTGCCCTATCAACCATCTCTGTTTAAATCACCTATTTTACAGAGGTTTTTGAAAGGGCTTGTGCATCTATTCCCGCCTGTGCCTTTCATTATGCCCCAGTGGGATCTTAATTTGGTCCTTACCTTCCTTATGTGTGCTCCCTTCGAGCCCTTGCTGTCGTCTCCGGTTGCTTACTATTAAGACTGCCTTATTGGTGGCAATTACATCTGCCAGGAGAGTGAGTGAGCAGGCTTTATCTTCAAAGCCACCTTACCTCACGATATATCCTGACAAGGTAGTATTAAGAACTCGTGCCTCTTTTCTCCCCAAGGTGGTGACCCCTTTCCATCTGGGTCAAAATATCACCCTGCCCACCTTCTTTGCACCACCGCATCACTCTAAGGTAGAGGAGCGTCTCCATCGGCTGGACCCAAAAAGAGCGTGATCGTTCTACCTAGACTGCACTAAAGAGTTCTGGGTGGACGACCAACTCTGTCAGAGGCACCAGATCCTCGGGGTCCGTGCACGTTCCCATAACACTTCCACCACAAGACAGCTCCAATACTCTGATTAGATTTATCACAGAGTCTAAGAGAGTCCAAGTGGGGAAAAGGGGATTAGGACGGGAACAGGTGGGAAGGAGACCAGTAGGAAGCAAAAGGTTAAAACACACCATCAAGATTACATCTCATGGAATCAGTACCATGCTAAAACATGAACAACCCTGGAATAATCCTAAAACTGACTAGGCTTTAGATGACCGAATACCTGAGGAGGAAACAGGAAAAGTTAAATAAGACTTTCAGATTCAAGTACTTTCTTTAGCATGAGAATCAGGAAACACTCTGAGCAATTTCTAAACAACCATATGAATCTCCTTTTATGAATCCATATCAGGAACACACAGCATTACCTCTAGAACTTTGGTATTGTTGTGTTCATTTCAGAAAAAACATTTGGAAGTAAATTGCGCACATTGCAGATTTTTATATGAGTATTAAACACCATAAAGGTTTGTGCACCATGAAATCACACAACGTAGATTCAAGGAATAAATCACGCGACGTGTCAACTTGAAATGCTACCATACAAATGCCAAGAAATAGGAGCACACAATGAACAACATGAAAATCACTCAAGGAAAGAATTGCGCGTGTTGCCGATTTGAATGCCGCTATGTAAATGCCAGAAAATGGTAGCGCACAATGAACAGCATGAATTACACACGAGAAGTGAATCGCGCATTTCGCCGATTCGAATGCCACCATGTAAATGTCAAGAAAAGATAGCGCGCAATGAACAACAAAGTTAAATGCTCATGAAACGAGTTGCACGTCTTGCCAACTCGTAAAACATCATGTAAATGTCAAGAAATATCAGCGCGCAATGAACAATAATGTAATAACGAAGTCAAATCTTTATGGAATAAATTGCGCGTCCTCCCTATATGCAAAACACTATACAGTAGATGAACACTGTACAATGGCAGTACACAAATAATCTGTTATTCATTTAAGAATTAAAAGCAAGAATATGAAGATTCTCAATTACGGTGTTGGGAAATGTCCAAACACCGTCTTACCGCCTGGAAACAGTGATCACCAATGAGAGATGAGTGCAGAAGACTGGAAAATACAAATAGGCCGCCGGGACAGGAGTTCAGGAAGAAGCTGATGCTCTGCACCTGGACCTCTGAATAGTGAGCACTGGAAGTTGGGCTGACTCTCTTTTATAGAGTCTTGGCCCAGCCTAGAACCACGCCCAGGCATGTTGCAGGGAAAGTCTCCAGAAGGCCCTGGATAGGGACCACACCCTAACACACACTGAATGTCTGCAGCAATACATTGTAAATGTATAGTATTTATAAGCACCTTAAAAATGAATCTTTTTGATGGAATTCTGCAATGCAAAAGGTTAAACAATAACATATCATCACAATGCATAAATTTCTTTATCTTGCAAGTGTTGGGTTTTTGCATTCTAGATGCCCGTAGAGCACGCACTGTCCTGGTGTTGACAGTACGTTGGTGCAAAGAAGGGTTGGGCAGTGCAGAAACGATCCATTTCGCACTGGGTTGTTCTCTGTATAAAGATCTGCTACACTTTGGCAAAGAAGCAGCCTCCCGAGGGCTTGAGAGCTCATTCTACTAGGGGGAAAGCTGCTACCACTGCGTTATCACGTGGCGTCCCGGTGGTGGACATCTGTCAAGCTGCAAGGCGGGCTTCTTTGCACACGTTTGCATAACACTGCTGGCTGGATAGTCAAGTGAGAAGAGAGGGGCATTTTGCCCGGTCTGTTTTGCAGGACTTTCTGGTGTAAAAATCTCCTTCAGACCCACTGCCATGGGTTATAGCTTGGGTATCTATTCTTAGGTAAGGAAGATGCAGCTATAAGTCTCTAACAGATGAACAAGTTACTTACCTTCGGTAACGAGGTATCTGGTAGAGACTCTATGTAGCTGCAGATTCCTTACACCCTCCCAAGACTCCCCGCTCTGCGGATATTTTTCTTGTGTATATATATGTTCGATGGCATGTGTAGCTGCAGATACACATGCTTTGCACATCCCGCCATCTAGTGTTGGGCTCAGTTACAAGTTGTTTTTCTTCGAAGAAGTCTTTTCAAGCCACGAGATCGAGGGACTCCTCCCCTTTTGGCTCCATTGCGCATGGGCGTCGACTCCATCTTAGATTGTTTTCTTTCCACCATCGGGTTCGGACGTGTTCCTTTTCGCTCCGCGTTTCGGTTCGGAAAGTTAGTGAAAATCTCGGAAACTTTGACGGTATTGTTTGCGTTCGGTATCCGGTTAGTTACAACAGATCGACACCGAATTCGGAAGAGCTCCGGTGGCCCTTCGGGGTTTTCGATTCCCCGGCGGGGCCTGGTCGGCCCGACCACGTGCGTCTTCAAGGCTAATGGAACGGACCCCATTCCGCTTCTGCCCCGAATGTCACAACAAGTATCCTTATACAGATCAGCATCTGGTCTGTAATTTGTGTTTGTCTCCAGAACACAAAGAGGATACTTGTGAGGCCTGTCGAGCGTTTCGGTCCAGAAAGACCTTAAGGGACCGAAGAGCAAGAAGACTACAGATGGCGTCGGTGCCGACAGGACAAAAACAGATGGAAGAAGAAGAGGAAGCCTTCTCCATCGAGGATTCGGACTTGGAAGAGGTCGATCCTGAACAGACGCTGAAAACCGTGAGTAAGACGTCAATACACAAAACTCACGCAAAGACCACAAAAGCCCAGGGGACGCCACTGCCGGCAGGCCATGGCTTAACCCGAAAAATAGGTGACCGAGCATCGGCACCGAAAAAGGGCATGCATGTGTCTAAGTCATCCAACTCCGGTCGAGATACCGGCACAGAGCAGACTCGACCCCGAGACACCGGGTCAGCAATTTCGGCACCGAGAGAGCGGCACTGAAGCAAGTCGGCACCGAGAGACCACAATGAATAAGAGCAGAAAAGTAGCGTTGGAGCCAAAAAAAGCTGCCGAAAAGGTTTCGGTACCGAAACATCCGGCCTCGGAACCGAAAACAAGTTCCTACACAGAGGAAAAAGGCCTGTCCTCACAAATGCAAACACATAGATTTGCACAGGAACTAGAGACAATGGAGCCAGATTACACCCAGAGAAGGCTCCACATCCAAAAAGAAACTGGAAAAATCAGTACTCTCCCTCCGATTCGGATGAAACGAAAACTGGCCTTCCAAGAGAAAGACAAGCAGCCACAGGCAAAGGTGGCTAAACAAGTAACCCCACCACCATCTCCACAACGCTCTCCACAGCCATCACCGGTAGCCACACCACCAATGATGCAATCCCCAACTCATACAGGGATGAGTCCGGTTGATCCAGACGCGTGGGATCTTTATGATGCGCAAGCGTCAGATAATCGTCCCGACTGTTATCCAGCCAGACAGTCACCACCTGAGGACTCTACTGCCTACACACAGGTGGTGTCAAGGGCTGCGGCGTTTCATAATGTTAACCTGCATACAGAGCCAATTGAAGACGACTTTCTATTTAACACACTGTCGTCCACACATAGCCAGTACCAGAGCCTCCCCATGCTGCCTGGAATGCTAAAACACTCCAAACAAGTGTTTGAAGAGCCTGTCAAAGGAAGGGCAATAACTCCAAGGGTGGAGAAAAAATATAAACCGCCACCAACAGACCCTGTATACATCACACAACAGTTAACACCAGATTCTGTGGTAGTAGGTGCAGCACGCAAGAGGGCGAAATCACACACCTCAGGAGATGCACCACCTCCAGACAAGGAGAGTCGTAAGTTCAATGCGGCTGGGAAAAGAGTGGCGGCACTAGCAGCCAACCAATGGCGCATTGCCAATTCACAAGCCTTGTTGGCGAGATATGACAGGGCTCATTGGGACGAAATGCAACATTTTATAGAACATTTGCCCAAGGAGTTACGAAAAAGAGCGCAACAAGTGGTAGAGGAAGGACAGAGTATCTCGAACAATCAGATACGGTCAGCAATGGATGCAGCCGACACAGCTGCTAGGACTGTCAATACAGCAGTAACAATACGGAGACATGCATGGCTGCGTACATCTGGATTCAGGCCGGAAATACAACAAGCCGTGCTGAATATGCCATTTAACGGACAGCAGTTGTTTGGGCCGGAGGTGGAAACTGCTATCGAAAAACTTAAAAAAGACACTGATACAGCCAAAGCCATGGGCGCACTCTACTCCCCACAGAGCAGAGGCACATTTCGAAGATCACAATTTCGAGGGGGGTTTCGAGGGCAAAGCACTGAACCCACAACCTCACAAACAAGGCCCACCTATCAGAGCCAATACCAGCGGGGAATTTTTCGGGGACAATATAGAGGGGGACAATTCCCAAAGAGTAGAGGGAAGTTCCAAAGTCCCAAAACTCCACAAAACAGTGACTTACATCTCACAAATCCCCAACACACAACACCAGTGGGGGGGAGACTAACCAAGTTCTACAAAAACTGGGAGGAAATAACAGACACATGGGTCCTAGCCATTATCCAGGATGGTTATTGCATAGAATTTCTAGAATTCCCTCCAAATGTCCCACCGAAAACACACATGTCAAAACAACACATAGATCTTCTACAACTGGAAGTTCAAGCGTTGTTGCAAAAAGATGCAATAGAGTTAGTACCAATTCATCAGAGAGGAAGAGGAGTCTACTCACTGTACTTTCTCATACCCCAAAAAGACAAAACTCTAAGACCTATACTAGATCTCAGAACATTAAATACCTACATCAAATCAGATCACTTTCACATGGTTACATTACAAGACGTAATCCCACTGCTCAAACAACAAGACTACATGACAACACTAGACCTAAAGGATGCATATTTCCATATACCAATACATCCTTCACACAGAAAGTAGGTTTGTATTCCAAGGGATACATTACCAATTCAAAGTGTTGCCATTCGGAATAACAACTGCACCAAGAGTTTTTACAAAATGCCTAGTAGTAGTAGCTGCACATATCAGAAGGCAGCAAATACATGTGTTCCCGTACCTAGACGATTGGTTAATCAAAACCAACACGCTAAGACGGTGTTCACAACATACAAAATATGTCATAGAAATCCTCCACAAACTAGGTTTCTCAATCAATTACACAGTCACACCTTCTGCCGTGTCAAACACAGCAATACTTAGGAGCAACAATCAACACAGCAAAAGGGATTGCCACTCCAAGTCCACAAAGAGTTCACACATTTCACAATGTGATACAGACCATGTATCCAAATCAAAAGATACAAGTCAAACTGGTGATGAAACTACTAGGCATGATGTCTTCATGCATAGCCATTGTCCCAAACGCAAGGTTGCACATGCGGCCCTTACAACAGTGCCTAGCATCACAATGGTCACAAGCACAGGGTCAGCTTCTAGATCTGGTGTTGATAGACCGCCAAACATACATCTCGCTTCAATGGTGGAACAGTATAAATTTAAACCAAGGGCGGCCTTTCCAAGACCCAGTGCCAGAATACGTGATAACAGATGCTTCCATGATAGGGTGGGGAGCACACCTCAATCAACACAGCATCCAAGGACAATGGGACATACAGCAAAAACAGTTTCACATAAATCACTTAGAACTGTTAGCGGTATTTTTAGCGCTCAAAGCATTTCAACCCATAATAAGACACACAAACATTCTTGTCAAAACAGACAACATGACAACAATGTATTACCTAAACAAACAGGGAGGCACACACTCAACACAGTTGTGTCTCCTAACACAGAAAATATGGCATTGGGCGATTCACAACCACATTCGCCTAATAGCACAATTTATTCCAGGAATTCAGAACCAGTTAGCAGACAATCTCTCTCGGGATCACCAACAGATCCACAAATGGGAGATTCACCCCCAAATACTAAACACTTACTTCCAAATGTGGGGAATACCACAAATAGATCTATTTGCAACAAAAGAAAACTCAAAATGCCAAAACTTCGCATCCAGGTACCCACAACATCAGTCTCAGGGCAATGCACTATGGATGAACTGGTCAGGGATATTTGCGTACGCTTTTCCCCCTCTCCCACTTCTTCTTTTATCTAGTAAACAAGTTGAGTCAAAACAAACTCAAACTCGTACTAATAGCACCGACATGGGCAAGGCAACCTTAGTACACAACACTACTAGACCTTTCAGTAGTACCTCATGTCAAACTGCCAAACGGGCCAGATCTGTTAACACAACACAAACAACAGATCAGACATACAAATCCAGCATCGTTGAATCTAGCAATTTGGCTCCTGAAATCCTAGAATTCAGGCACTTAGACCTCACACAGGAATGTATGGAGGTCATAAAACAAGCTAGAAAACCTACCACTAGACACTGCTATGCAAATAAGTGGAAAAGATTTGTTTATTACTGCCATAATAATCAAATTCAACCTTTACACGCATCTGCAAAAGAAATAGTAGGATACTTACTACATTTGCAAAAATCTAACCTAGCTTTCTCTTCCATTAAAATACATCTTACGGCAATTTCTGCTTACCTACAAATTACACACTCAATTTCATTGTTTAGGATACCAGTCATAAAGGCGTTTATGGAAGGCCTAAAGAGAATTATACCACCAAGAACACCACCAGTTCCTTCATGGAACCTCAACATTGTCCTAACACTACTCATGGGTCCACCTTTTGAGCCCATGCACTCTTGTGAAATGCAATACTTAACATGGAAAGTTGCATTTTTAATTGCCATCACCTCTCTAAGAAGAGTGAGTGAAATTCAAGCATTTACCATTCAAGAACCATTTATTCAAATACACAAAAATAAAGTTGTTCTACGGACCAATCCTAAATTTTTACCAAAAGTAATCTCACCGTTCCACTTAAATCAAACTGTAGAATTACCAGTGTTCTTCCTACAGCCAGATTCTGTAGCTGAAAGAGCACTACATACATTAGACATCAAAAGAGCACTAATGTACTACATTGACAGAACAAAACTAATTTGAAAGACAAAACAACTATATATCGCCTTTCAAAAACCTCATACAGGAAATCCAATTTCAAAACAAGGCATTGCTAGATGGATAGTTAAGTGCATTCAAACCTGCTATCTTAAAGCTAAAAGAGAACTGCCTATTACACCAAAGGCACACTCAACCAGAAAGAAAGGTGCTACCATGGCCTTTCTAGGAAATATTCCAGTGAACGAAATATGTAAGGCAGCAACATGGTCTACGCCTCATACATTTACCAAGCACTACTGTGTAGATGTGCTAACTGCACAACAAGCAACAGTAGGTCAAGCTGTATTAAGAACATTATTTCAAACTACTTCAACTCCTACAGGCTGAACCACCGCTTTTGGGGAGATAACTGCTTACTAGTCTATGCACAGCATGTGTATCTGCAGCTACACATGCCATCGAACGGAAAATGTCACTTACCCAGTGTACATCTGTTCGTGGCATTAGTCGCTGCAGATTCACATGCGCCCACCCGCCTCCCCGGGAGCCTGTAGCTGTTTAGAAGTAGATCTTGAACATTTGTACATTTGTAAATATATTACTTAAAACTTTATTATGTACATACGCATTCACTCCATTGCATGGGCACTATTACTAGCATACACAACTCCTACCTCACCCTCTGCGGGCAAAACAATCTAAGATGGAGTCGACGCCCATGCGCAATGGAGTCGAAATGGGAGGAGTCCCTCGGTCTCGTGACTCGAAAAGACTTCTTCGAAGAAAAACAACTTGTAACACTCCGAGCCCAACACCAGATGGCGGGATGTGCACAGCATGTGAATCTGCAGCGACTAATGCCACGAACAGATGTACACTGGGTAAGTGACATTTTCCATATATTTATGTGTACATATATATATTTGTGTACATATGTATATTTATGTGTACATATGTATAATTTTGATCTTGGCATTTTTGCCTTTCTTAAAGGCATGAAATAATTTTTGCTTCAGTCAAAGAGGTGAAATCCATAATGGTTGGTTCTTCCATGGCTCTGCGCTTCTGGCGTGGGAAGTTGTGGAAAAGAACTGACGAAAGCGCGCCGAGACGGTGTCTATATAGACAACTGTGATGTCATAGACGGCTCCGACGACGCATGTGCAGGGTACTGCTCAGAAAAAACTCCGGATTCGAAGCGGACATCAGGGAATTCTAAGGTAAGGAATCTGCAGGTAGATAGTCTCTACCAGATACCTCGTTACCGAAGGTAAGTAACTTGTTCATTAGGCCAATAGGGTTAGGGCTATACCGATTTCTCAAAGTAAGTTGTCATAAGAAGAGTGTAGTCACACTAAAGGTGAGTAGCCCATTGCCAATCACCTGGCACTCGCGCTAATGCCCCTAAATTCAGCATTTAGGTTGCACCACTGAACCCTAGAATTAGATTCCCGTTGACATAAGAGCTGGAAAACACGGTCGCCCCAGCAAAGAAGACTAAAGACATACACTGGCTTGGCCCCAGTCCCACTGGCTTGTCTGCAGTCTTCAAGGAACCTGCACAAGAAGACGACTTGTCCTGCAGTCCAGCGACCTCCAAAGCCAAGTGAGGATTGCTTGCCTGCAATAAAAAACAAAAACCTCATGGACACCCAAAATAAACCATCTCTAAAGAAAAAGTCTGCCTGAGGAACCACAAAACTGCCCACTTGAAACCACCTCTGAACCCACCTACCCCAGCCCAGCTGGCCCACCAGTCCTGTGAAGCTTCCCCAGGGCTTTTATCAAGAGTCCACCATGGGCTGACCCTTGCCGTATTCCAAAGCAATGCCTGCGGCCTAAATCCCAGGACTCCCTCTGATCCTGACCACCCTGGTAAGCAGTTTCCAATGCCAAAAGATACTCCTGCACCCGGAGCCGTGGGAACTTGGAGAGCTGGAAAGTCTGTGTCAGTACGGCCCTGGCATCTCAATTTACCTGGGCAGCTGTGGGTTGACCTCACCTGTCCTCCTCGCCAGAGCCTGGAGTCAATTTCTGAAAGTCATCCCCTGAATTGAATAACATTGGGCGCCTGGCGCTGTGTTGGCACTCTGCACCCAGCCGCCCACGTGCCACAGAGTATAAGTCGGTGCTGCCTTGGAGTGTAAGAAAGTGCCCCTTTTGGCATGGTCACTAACCCCCCCCCCCCCCAACACACACACACACACTTTTTGTCTGGTATCTGATGCCAACTTTACTGTGTGTATGCTGGGACCCTGCTAACCAGGCCCCAGGACCTGTATTCTTACCCTAGACTGTACCACTGCTTCCACTATTAGCACACCTCTGGCACACAGCTAAGTCCCTTGGAAGTGGTACCAAGGGCCCTGTGGCCAGAAAGGGTCCCTCAGGACTGCAGCATATATTGTACCGCCCTAAGGGGAACCCTCGCCAAACACATGCATACTGTGTAGGAAAATGGCTCCCTGTTGCTCCCTGTTGCAGTTACCCCCCACCTTTTGCCTGATATTGATGCTGACTTGACTGAGAAGTGTGCTGGGGCCCTGCTAACCAGGCCCCAGCACCAGTGTTCTTTAACGAAAAATGTACCTTTGTTTCCACAATTGCCACATCCCTGGCAAACAGGTATGTCCCTTGTAAAAGGTACCATTGGTACTAAGGAGGGACCTGTGACAAGGGAAGGTGCCTAAGGGCTGCAGCATGTGTTGTGCCACCCTAATGGACCCCTCACCTAACGCATGCACACTGCCATTGCAGATTGTGTGTGTTGGTGGGGAGGAAAAGGCAAAGTCGACATGGCATCCCTCTCTGGGTGCCATGCCCACAAATCACTGCCTGTGGCATAGGTAACTGTAGGGGTATAGTGTTCATGCACATATGCCCTCATCTGTGGTATAGTGCACCCTGCCTTAGGGCTGTAAGGCCTGCTAGAGGGGTGACCTACCTATGCCACAGGCAGCGTAGGTTGGCATGGCACTCTGAGGGGAGTGCCATATTGACGTAGTCTCCCCCCTCCCCCCTACCAGCACACACAAGCTGTGAGGCAGTGTACATGTGCTGAGTGAGGGGTTCCCAGGGTGGCATAAGACATGCTGCAGCCCTTAGAGACCTTTCCTGGCATCAGGGCCATTGGTACCAGGGGTTCCAGTTACAAGGGACTTATCGGAGTGCCAGGCTGTGCCAATTGTGGAACCAAAGGTACAGTTTAGTGAAAGAACACTGGTGATGGGGCCTGGTTAGCAGTGTCCCACCATACTTTGAATCAAAACTTAGCATCAACAAAGGCAAAAAGTCATGGGGTATCCATGCCAAAGAGGCATTTCCTTACACCTATGCCAAGTACCTTACAAAATTATGTACTTGAGTTCTGAATCTTGTGGTTCTAAAATAAATTAAGAAAAGAATGTTTTCTATATAAAAACCTACTGGTCTGGAGTTAAGTCTTTAAGAGTGTGTTCCTCATTTATTGCCTGTGTGTGTACAACAAATGCTTAACACTACCCTCTGATAAGTTTACTGCTCGACCACACTACCACAAAATACAGCATTAGTATTGTCTAATTTTGCCACTATCAACCTCTAAGGGGAATCCTTGGACTCTGTGCACACTATCTCTCACTTTGAGATAGTATATACAGAGCCAAATTCCTACAGGTGCCTATGAAGATAGAGGGTGCTCCGGTCCTGGTCTGCTTGCAGGTAAGTACTCGCTTTGTTGGAGAGCAGACCAGGGGGGTTTGGTGGAGCACAGGAGGGCCCCCAAGTAGGCACACAACACACCCTCCACGGTACAGGGGTGACTGGGTGCAGTGGGCAAATAGGGTGTTGGGTCTTCAATAGGATTCATTGGAGAGACCCAGGGGTCTCTCACCTGCTGCAGACAAGGCATAGGGGGGCTTCTAGGGCCAGCCACCGAGTGGGCACTGATGAGAGCTTTCTGCTGGTCATTGCTGCACTGGTGGTCAGTTATTCACAGGCCTGGGAGGTGCGGATGTAGTGCTTCTCCTGGCATCGGATAGCTTTGTCCCAGGCAGTCGCAGTCAGGGGGTCCTCTAGATTCCCTCTGCAAGCGTCGTCGTGGGGGTGCAGGGAGGTCAGCCCAGGTTGGACACATCATCTGAGTCGCCTAGGGGTCCTCTCTGGATAGTTTGTTCCTCTGGGGACGGGCCAGGGGTGGGTGTCAGGTGCAGAGTGTTAGGGACACGCGCTTCTGGAGTGAGGTTGGAGTCCCTTTAAAGATGGTGTCTTCTTTCTTGGTTGGACAGGTCCACTGTCCACGGGAGTAGTTAGTTCTTCCAACCTTGCAATTCTCTGAGTCGGCAGAGGTCGCTGGCCCCGCAGGATGTTGCTGATGCAGGTTCTCTGAAGTAAGAGACATCCCGGTAGGGCTGGGGCCAAAGCAGTTGTTGTCTTCCTTCTTCGCTACGGGGTTTTTCAGCTAAGCATACCTTCTTCTTTGTAGGTCATCAGAAATCTAAAATCCTGGGCTCAGGGTTGCCCTTAAATACTGAATTTAGGGCTGTTAGGGTCACAGGGCAGTAGCCAGTGGCTCCTGTCCTAGTGGGTGACTACACCATCCTTGTGCTCACTTCCTTTGGGGGAAGGGAGCACATCCCTATCCCTAATGGGCTAAATCCTCCAAAACAAGATGTAGGATTTTCCGGGGGGGGGGGGGGGTGTCACTTCAGCTCTGGTCACCTTAGGGATGGACCTGGTTTAGAGGGTGACGCCTCCTTGTTTTTCTCATTATCTCAGAGGACTTGCTGCCAAAAGTGGGGACTGTGTCTGAAGGGGGGGTGTCCCTCTGTGTGCATTTTTTCAATAAATCCCACACTGGCATCAGTGTGGGTTTATTGTGCTGAGAAGGTTGATACCAAACTTCCCAGTATACAGTGTAGCCATTATGGAACTGTGGAGTTAGTTTCTGACAGACTCCCAGATCATATACTGTTTATGGCTACTCTGCACTTACAATGCCTAAGAATTGGCTTAGCCACTGTAGGGGCATAGTGCTCATGCAACTATGCCCTCACCTGTGGTATAGTGCACCCTGCCTTAGGACTGTAAGGCCTGCTAGAGGGGTGACTTACCTATGCCACAGGCAGTGGCTTGTGGGCATGGCACCCTGAGGGGAGTGCCATGTCAACTTAGTCATTTTCTCCCCACCAGCACAGACCAGCTGTGAGGCAGTGTGCATGGGCTGAGTGAGGGGTCCCCAGGATGTCATAATACATGCTGCAGCCCTTCCTTCCCTGGCCACAGGGCCCTTGGTATCAGGGGTACCTTTTACATGCGACTTAACTGTGTGCCAGGGCTGTGCCAATTGTGGGGACAAAGGTACAGTTTAAATCGGCACACTTCAAATCAAAGCTGGCATCAACAAAAGGTTACGGGGTAACCATGCCAACAGTGGCATTTTCCTGCAGACTAGATGTCAGTATTTCAATAAATATATTTACATATGGTTTGTGTATATATGGTAACAAATGATCCGGGTTCCTGTGTTGAGACAAATTCTCATATCCTTCAGTTGAAGGTGCCTACAAGGCAGAACCATAATTGCAGGCAAACATCTTTTCCCATAGCCAGCATTCATCTTTGTATACAGGTCCACGTGAAAGCCAGCCCTATTACAGTTCTCTTATCAGTTAAAATCCTTTCACACTTGTGGTATGAAATCTGAGTTATGGTAGTCTGCAGAGAATGCTGTTTGCCATACTTTAACCTCATTTGCTGAAGTTTAGGTCTTGTACATCAGGTGAATAAACTACTGAAGTAACAGTATTTATGGCCTCGTTTCCTCTTTTGCTGCGTTTAATGTTGCAGAGCTATTTTAAAGTTAGTGTGACCAGACCAATAAGTACGAAAAATTAAAGCCCATGAATGTATGAAAGATAAGCAAACCTAGAAAACTGTGAATAAATTGTAAGTATCTTTCATCATTCAGTGATTGTTAACTTCTGTCAGTGTTAATAATATCAGAAATCTTGTGTAGGAAATGACTACATTAAATAGCATCAGTATTGTTTTCGTCCTCAGTTATGTTATTGTGCATTGCATTTGATATGCTTTGCAATCTTGAAAAAGAATGAATAACTTTGACCTCTTACTCCCCAAACCTTTTAGATGATCGAACTCAGTGATAATGAAAATCCATGGACCATATTTTTGGAAACTGTAGATCCGGAATTGGCAGCAAGTGGAGCAACACTTCCAAAATTTGATAAGGACCGTAAGTACAGCTGGACCTGTTTTTTTTTTTTTTCTTTTTTTTTTTTTTTACGCAGAGAATTGTTAAAAACATTTCACCTCATTCCACCAAAAAAGCTTCAATGTGTTGTAGAATGACATGTGCAGCTAATATTTCCATCTGTCCAGGTCTGCAGATTCGAAATAATGTGTACATATTTCTCTCTATATAACATGTTCTCAATTAGGAGTGATATTTCTCAATTTTTCTGAACATAGCAGATTTCTAGCCTTAAGTATTTGTTTCTAGTACTGGGGAGATTAAATCAGTATTAAAACCTTTTTCAGCCACTACTAAAGGGCATTTAAGTGTTTGCTGTGAGATGTATGGTTTACAGTATGAAGTATAGTGGACTTTCTTTTTTGCCCCATGTTTGATGACTGGATGGCTTTCACTCCGATACATACTCATTCAGTAGGTTTCCTCGCTATTTTATTTTTTCCACACGTGGAGCATTTTTTTCTTTATGCAATATCTCACTGCTTTTTTTAAATTGAGTTTACTGCTCAAAGGCCATCTGTGAACAGTAATTAAGGTTACATAAAAAAAGCCTAAATGGCCGCTACTGCTTCAGGACACTTGCACTGGCAAGCATCTTAAAATAATTTTTGTGAAAAAACTATTACCACGATGGTGACTCTGACGGTGCCAACCCCTTACATTTTGATGTGTTGGTGGCCATCTTGAAGGGCGCTTTCTCAAACAAAGCATTCCGGCATAACATCTAGTGTATTCATATGCATCAAAACACCTGTGGCCATTTTCATTTTTTATTTAAGCTTTATAACCCAGCATTACCAAAGCCAACACCTTGATGATGCCATAATGACGAGGGGTCGCTTTTTTTGTTTTTTAGTAAACTAGTATCGCTGCTGTATGAAAGTAGCACCTTTCTGACATAGTTACCCCCACTTTTTTACCTGTTGTCAATGTGATTAGACTATATTACACTGGGATCCTGCTAATCATGACCCCAGTGCTCTCTCCTCTAATTTTGGTTGTATTGTGACTTTTACACCCCACAGTTGGCATACTGGGGCACCCATGTAAGTCCCTATTATATGGTATTTAGGGTTCCCAGGGCATTCGTACACCAGGGGGTCTCCCAGTGGCTGCAGCATGCATTATGCCACCTATGGAAGCCCATGCAGACCATGTCTGCAGACCTGCCATTGCAGCCTGCATGAAATGGTGAATGCATCTTTCACTTAAGATATAAGGGTTGCCTTACATCACAGTCACTGCACTTGGACACTAAGTCACCCCTATGGTAGGCCTTCAGCCCAAGGGGATGGTGCATGGTTCTAAGTGTGAGGGCACCTCAGACTCCATTCGCTGGGCTTTGTAAGTGTGGGGAATGCCATTTTAAGGTATGTAGTGGACACTGGCCAACACGAGTAGTCTAACTAGATAGTGGTTTCCTCGAACCTAGGCATGTTTGGTATCAAACATGTGGAATCATGGAACTTAACTAATTTCAGTGTTATGTGCATGATACCATGTACTCTGGGGGTTCTTTAGAGGATTCCCCCATATTTTCCTGTACAGCCTTGCAGGGTCTGTATGCCAGCCCATTCTGTTGCAGAACCTATTCACTGTTCTGCCCTCCTGCTGATGGGCCTAACTCGAGCAGGGTAACGCAGAACAAAGGATTTCCTGTGGATAAGAAATGTGACCACCTCTCCCTACGAAATGGTGTCTCTGAGCTGGGGGTGGTCTGAGTGCCATCAGACTGCTATGAAGGGGTAATTTGGTACCCTTCTTCGATAAATCGGTTTGCACCAGTGCAGGAACCTCCGGTTCCCACTCTGGCCCAAAACCACACAGAGGACAAGGGAATGACCACCCCTTGTCCAGCTCCTCCCCTAGGGATATGCACAGGGCTCTGCCAGGTCACCGCTTGATTCTGCCATCTTGGAAACAAGAAGTGCAGAGGCCCCTGGGAGCATCTGACTGATTAAGCCAGGTGGGTAACGTCCCTGACCCCCTCTGATAGGTCGGTCACTGCAGAAGTGTCCAACCCTCTTTCTGGGTTACTTAAGGGCTCCCCTGAGGGTGGGTCCCTAGATTTGTTGAGCAAGCCTCTACAAGAAACTCTTTGCCAGACTCTTCTGCACCCCTGGCCTCCGAAACCACTGCTGGTCTGCTTTTGGAACTAAAACAAGATTGTATCCAGTTGGGAGGGCTCTCACTGCAACATTGTTTCTCCAGCTCCTGCTAGATATCTGCAGCATCTGTGGCTGTGCAACCTGCAGGGTGACGAAGACTGTTTGCACCAGGAAGCAAGAAGTAATCTCCCGTGGAGTGAATGAGTCACTCTTGCATCTGCAGGCACCTCAAGACAGCGACGACCGGCTGGTGTATCCTGCCGTCCCCCGGACATCGAAAGGCTTTGCAACACAGGTAGTCGTTCTGTGGACCTCTTCCTGTCCTCTTTGACTTCTGAACAACTTGGGAGACGGTGGGCTTCTGTTGCAACCATGTGAACGGAACCCCTGTCCATTGCGACTGTTGCTTGTGCCAAGGCTTGTTGGCTCTAACTCCAAAGAGATCTTCAGGCTCCTAGAAGCCCCAGCCTCCATCACTCTGAAACTCCAAGATTATCTTCCAACCTGCAGCTCCTGCGATGTGGGGCTCTAGTTTTGTTGTCCTGCTGAAGCCTCCCTGTGACTTCCTGTGCCTGCTGCCAGTAGGTCATTTGTGGGGTCTCCATCAATACAGATGGCATTCCTCTCCAAAGGTCTGCACTGACTCTCTTCTAAGGGTTGAGTCACTAGAACTTGGCTGGTTGTCAAAAACCTACAACTTACCTTGCAGCTGTTAATTGCATTTTCCAAGGCCTCTTGGTGGTCCTGCTGGCCACTGACCCTCCTGCACTCCGGCGACTGATGTAGGACAGCCCATGGGTGACTCCAAGGATCTCCTGCATCCCCTGGATTCTGCAGCTGGACTTCTTTTTTCACCGTCCTGCAGGAACTTCCCCCTCCAAGATGATGGGCATTGCCCCCCCCTTCCTCCCCCCTTTGGATATCCACAAGTGGTCTCGACACTGTCCCCCCTTCTTTTTCAGGTTCCTCTAGTAGGAAGCTTGCTCAGTATACACTATACCCAAGTAAGTTAGTGTGCACATAGTCCAGTGGATCCCTAGAGGCTTTATAGAGACTAACATAGATAAAACTATTGCTCTCTTTTATGGCAGTGTGGTCGAGCATTACTCCAGCCAATGTTTTATGTATCAAAAATAAACTCATTTATTTCTAGAACCAAAAGGATCTTTTTTGCAGGTACGTACAGCTTCAAGAATGTATCACCTAAGTATCAAATGCACTTTGTTCAGAATTCACAGGTAAAAAAGTTTACAGGTAAGTAATACTTTTCAGTTTCAAAAGTGGACACCGTACAATTTCTCATCAAAAGCAATGCAGTTCTAGGGGAGGAAAAGTAACACAGTTTCCAGGTAAGTACTCGAATTACAATCCCAATCTCCAGAGTTTAAGGTTCCCGCAGGGCAAAGTTCAGGAAGACACCAAGGGTGCACCACCAGCAACACAGGGCCGGCCGAGTGCAGAGGTCAAAGTTGGTGTTGGGCACCCAATGGAATCCTGTGGAGAAAGAGGGCATTCATAGAAAGGGATGTCTTGCAGGCAAGTACCCCCGACTTAAATGCACAGACCTGTGGGGTTTAGATCATCACCAAACATACACCTTCAGCCGCGGCAGGTGTTCTGCTTTCCTACATATTTCCTATCGGAGCTTACAGAACCTCTCTGGAAAACACTTCTGAGTTCAAAGAAGACCTTTATTGTTGTTAATTCTCCCCCACCCACAGGTTCCTGAGAGACAAAAGTAGTAGATTTCAAGCACACGTTTAAAAGTAGTCGCAGCAATGAAAGCAAAATATTACAGTACTTCTCATTTGCAATGTACACAGCAAATATATATGATTATAGCATAATATAATTGCAAAGCAAAGCATAAAAGTCAAAATTCATCACCGTATGGGCAAGTAGGGCCTATGTTTAGCTTCATCTTTCTGGGGTCTGCATGTTGATGACTCCGGTCAACTGCGAGAAAGAGATTCTCTACCCAAACGGGAGACTGGCAACTGACGTCTAGCTCCAGCCTGAAGTCGAGCAGATTCAAATCTAACTCACTGTAGCCCAGAGTCATCCTTAAAAGCAAACTCAGTGTGAGATCTGAATGACCCTGGAGAGTGGCCAGTTCACCTGAGCCATTCCACTCTCAGACTGGATTGCGAGGTAAACACAAAATCTACGTGCTCTTATCAGCTAAGGTCTGGTGTGAAGAAAACAGCTTGGTTCATCTTGTGGAAAAACACAGCTTGGCAAAAACACAGACATCTCTGCAATGTCTCAACTGCAATGTATAACTCCACGTTAAAGCCAATAGGCAGCTAACCTAAATATCAAATGTCATGTCTAATATGTCAAATCCAATAGGCAGCTGAGCTGAATACAAAATGTAATGGCTAATGCCATGTCAAAGCCAATAGGCAGCTGAACTGAATACAAAATGTAATGGCTAATGCCATGTCAAAGCCAATAGGCGGCTAAACTGAGTACAGAATGTAATGGCTAACTCCATGTTAAAGCCAATAGGCGGCTAAACTGAATACAGAATGAAATGGCTAACTCCATGTTAAAGCCAATAGGCAGCTAAACTGAACAAAACATATAATGTGCTACTGTTGAACATTGAGCAACTAATATGTGCAGTGGTGAAACACAAAGTCATTTGTCAAACACAATTAATAGAATCACAGCAGGGGGCAAACACAGCTTTGGTTGGCCAATGACTTTGTGAGGGAACTCTGGGACCACAAAGATGCTGCAGGCTGGGTCCAGGGGGTCGGTTGCCCCAAAGGCTAGCCAAGGAAGGAGAGGCCCCTGCTGGACATTGATGGACCGTCAGTCGGATTCCCCAAGGCCAGTGGGCTGGGGGTACGTTTAGGCATCTGGAAATCTTCACCAGTTGCAGTCAGGGGAGGTTTCTCTGGATTTAGGCTGCAGGGGTCATCTTGTTGGTAAGGAGGGGTCAACCCAGGGTGGACTCGAGGTAAGAATCATAGGAAGCTGGCCCTGTATACACTATAAAAAATAAAAAAAATGAAGTATGGTGTGTACAGAATCCAGGGGTTCCCAGATGCTTAACAAAGGGTAAAGTAGAAAATTCTGATGCTCTCTGTTGTGGTAGTGTGGTCGAGCAGTTAGGCTTATCAGACGGTAGTGCAAAGCATTTGCTGTACCCACACAAACAAGAAATGAGGCACACACTCAATGACTAAATACAGGCCAATTGTTTTTATATAGCAAAGATATATTTTGTTACTTTATTACTAGAACCAAAGGATATTTGTTGTGGTTAAGTACAGTTGTAAGTATCAATCATGTGTATCAATTGTAGTTTGGGTTTTGCAGATAAAGCAGTTTACAAGTAACACTTTTTTTTCCAGGGGATCCTCATCAATAGTCATCAGCACTTAATATTCCTGCCCACTTGCTGGGACCCTGGAGCACTTAAAAACACATATATATATATATATATATATATATATATATATATATATATATATATATATATACAAGCATAAAATTGTCCAGAATTTTAATATATATATCATGTACACGTATGAATGTAATTATGCAGCCTATGTAGATAAACAGGCTAAAAATGTCCTATTTAAGTCAAGTTTTTCTTTAATAAACATGTCAACCAGAGGTAAAACATTTCTGTAAAGCAGAAAAAAAAGACATAAAATGCATTAGTGATCTTCTATAGAGAGAACTGTAATGAAAAATAAAAGGCATTATTAGACCATAGACTGCATCTAAATTAAGAAAGCAGAACAAAAAAACTGTCACTGTGCCTCTAAGGCCTGCAGAACCTCCAGTATCTCATCATGTCTCAGAGGTGAGAATGAGGTGACAGTTGTGTTACAATTAGGTCAGGTTTTTTTTTTTCCAGCTCCTTTAGTTACGATCCTGGAGCATTGAGCTCTCATTCTGGTTTATTTTTGTTATTTTTTTTTAACCAGAAAATCTCTCCCTAAATTAAAATTCAAAAATTTTACTTGACGTTTTTTCACTTTGTGAGTAAAATAAGACTGTTTCCTGACAGGGAATTCTATTATTCTCCTGTAAAATGCCATCCTTTTATGTCAGATGCCCTTCTTGATCCCCACTCAGTCGGCATTATGTGTCTGCCTGAAAGCCACTGTCCTGAGACCTGCAGTCATTGCCTGAATCTTTCAACAAGGACCTTGAAAGACAGAGAAAGGATCAGTCTACATGGTTTTCTAGAGAGGGAGAAAACTACACCACATCTCCAGAACCACCTCTCAGAGAAGGGTCTCCAAGGAAAAAAGCGCAGACAAAATGTACAAACTGCAAACAAGATCTGCCTCAGCAGGTAGGAAAATACCTATTTGTTCACCTTCAGCATTGACGTCAACCGTTCTGTCTTCGTCGCAACTTCATCAGCAGATGTTGAGAAGCACACCTCAGTCGAAGGCGGCACATGCAACGTTGAGGGTCATAACCTTGAAAGCTATTATACATCGTCAACCATCGATGTCAACAAAAGGAGTCTGCGGACACTCACCGCTCAACGTCGAGCCAGCACAGTCGTGCTGATAATCCCTCAACAGTACATCACGGCTGTGGGAAGCTGGCTCTGTATATACTATATCAAAATGAGATATAGTGTGCACAGAGTCCAGGGGTTCCCCAAGAGGCTTGACAGAGGCAACAATAGATAATAATAATCCTCTACTTGAGGTAGTGTAGTCGAGCAGTTAGGCTCATCAGAGGATAGTGTTAAGCATTTGTTGTACAAACACAAACAATAAGTGAAAACACACACTCTGTGACTTAACTCCAGGCCAGTAGGTTTCAATATAGAAAAATATTCTTCTGTTAATTTATTTCTAGAACCACAAGATTCCTTTAGCAGGTAAGGAATAGTAATAGGCATAGTAATAGGACTTGGCATAGTAATAGGACTTTGAATCAAATCAATATTGTACACAGTTTTCATTAAAATGGCAAAAAGCTATTTTAAAAGTGGACACTGCAATTTTCAACAGTTCCTGGGGGAGGTAAGTACAGTTTCTGAGGTAAGTACCTGTAAGGAAATGCCTCCTTGGCATGGTTGCCCCCCCCCCCCCCCTTTGAAGTTTTGCCTTTTGTTGATGCCAGGTATGATTTAAAGTGTTATGGGATCCTGCTAACCAGGCCCCAACATCAGTAACTTCTTTCCCTAAACTGTACCGTTGTTCTCACAGTTGGCACAGCCCTGGCACCCAGATAAGTCCCTTGTAACTGGTAGCCCTGGTACCAAGGGCCCGGTGCCAGGAAAGGTCTCTAAGGGCTGCAGCATGTCTTAAGCCAACCTGGGTACCCCTCACTCAGCACATGCACTGCCTCACAGCTTGTGTGTGCTGGTCTGGAGAAAATGACTAAGTCGACACAGCACTCCCCTCAGAGTGCCATGCCAACCTCACACTGCCTGTGGCATAGGTAAGTCACCCCTCTAGCAGGCCTTAAATCCCTAAGGCAGAGTGCACTATACCACAGGTGAGGGCATATATGCCTGAGCACTATGCCCCTACAGTGTCTAAGCAAAACCTTAGATGTTGTAAGTGCAGTGTAGCCATAAGAGTATATGGTCTGGGAGTTTGTCAAATATGAGCTGCACAGTTCCATAATGGCTACACTGAAATCTGGGAAGTTTGGTATCAAACTTCTCAGCCCAAACAATGCATACTGATGCCAGTGTGGAATTTATTGTCAAATGCACCCAGATGGCATCTTAGAGATGCCCCCTGAACACCAGTCTGTCTCCTAGTGCTAGTATTACCAGTTTCTGCCAGCTTGCCACAACCAGACGAGTTTCTGGCCACATGGGGGGAGTGCCTTTGTCACTCCGTGGCCAGGAACAAAGCCTGTACTGGGTGGAGGTGCTTCTCACCTCCCCCTGCATGAACTGTAACACCTGGCGGTGAGCCTCAAAGGCTCACCCCCTTTGTTACAGCGCCACAGGGCATCCCAGCCCGCCTCTCCGGCCAATGCCCTGACTTTTGGCGGCAAGGCTGGAGGAGATAATGAGAAAAACAAGGAGTCACCCACCAGTCAGTTCAGCCACTAAGGTGCCCTGAGCTGAGGTGACTCCTGCCTTTAGAAATCCTCCATCTTGAGATTGAAGGATTACCCCAATAGGATTAGGGATGTGTCCGACTACCCCGCCCCCCCCTGCCCCCCCCCCCCCCCCCCCCCCCCCCTCTCCCCCTCTCCTCTCCTCCCCTCCTCTCCTCCCCTCAGGGGAGAGACACAAAGAGGTTGTAGCCACCCTCCAGGACAGTAGCCATTGGCTACTGACCTAAACACACTCCTAAATCTAGTATTTAGGGGCACACCAGAACCCAGGAAGTCAGATTCCTGCAACCTACAACAACGACTGCTGACCTGAAAGCCCTGCAGAGACGGAGAGACAACTGCTTTGGCCCCAGCCCTACCGGCCTGTCTCCAGATTCAAAGAACCTGCAGAGCGACACATCCAACAGGGACCAGCGACCTCTGAAGTCTCAGAGGACTGCCCCAAACCCGAAGGACCAAGAAACTTCAGTGAACTGCGGCACAGTTAAAAAAAATAGCAACAACTTGCAACTTTTAAAGACTTCATTCTTCCTGCTGGAAGCCTGAGACTTCACCCTCTGCACCCGTTGCCCCTGGCTCGAGCTCCAGAGAACCAACACTACAGGGAAGACTCCCAGGCGACTGTGACTTCGTGAGTAATCCGAGACGACCCCCCTGGACCTCCACAGCGACCCATGCAGAGAGAATCCAAAGGAACCCGACGTCTGGACCAAGCACTGCACCCGCAGCCCACAGGACCAGAAGAAACCAAACTCCAGTGCAGGAGTGGCCATCAGGCGACCCTCTGCCTAGCCCAGTCGGTGGCTTGCCCGGGAAGCCCCCCTGTGCCCTGCCTGCTCTGCTAGAGTTGACTGTAGGAAGTTGGCTCTGTATATACTATCTCAAAGTAAGAGATAGTGTGCACAGTCCAAGGGTTCCCCTTAGAGTTAAGATAGTGGCAAAATTAGATAATTCTAATGTTCTATTTTGTGGTAGTGTGGGCGAGCAGTAGGCTTATCAGAGGGTAGTGTTAAGCATTTGTTGTACACACACAGGCAATCAATGAGGAACACACAGTCAAAGACTTAACTCCAGGCCAATAGTTTTTTATATTAAAAAATATATTTTCATATTTTCTTTATTTTAGAACCACAAGTTCAAGATTTGAAGTAAATACATAAAATAGAAGGTTCTCCACACAGCTACGTTAAGAACTTTGAATTAGAGCAATAGCATACACAGTTTTGACAAAAATGGCAATAAGCTATTTTGAAAGTGCACACTGTGCAAAAATCAACACTTCCTGGGGGAGCTAAGTAATGGTTAGTTTGTCAGGTAAGTTGGACACTTACAAGTCTAAGTTCCTAGGCATAGGCAGCCCTCCGTTGGGGGTTCAAGGCAACCCCAAAGTTACCACACCTGCAGCTCAGGAACGGTCAGGTGCAGAGGTCAAAGAGGTGCCTAAAACACACAGGCGCCTGTATAGAACAGGGGTGCTCCGGTTCCAGTCTGTCAGCAGGTAAGTACCTGCGTCCTCGGAGGGCAGACCAGGGGAGTTTTGAAGAGCACTGGGGGGGACACAAGTAGGCACACAAAACACACCCTCAGCTGCACAGGGGTGACCAGGTGCAGTGTGCAAAGCAGGGTTTTGTATTGGATTCAATGGAGGGACCTGGGGGTCACTCTAGCGGTGCAGGCAGGGCACCGGTGGGCTTCTAGGGCCATCCACCGAATGGGCTAGGCAGAGGGTCATCTGAGGGTCACTCCTGCACTGAGGTTCGGTTCCTTCTGGTCCTGGGGGCTGCAAGTGCAGTGCTTGTCCAGGCGTTGGGTTCTTTGTTACAGGCAGTCTCGGTCAGGGGAAGCCTCTGGATTTTCTCTGCATGCGTCGCTGTGGGAGTCCAGGGGGGTCGTCTCGGCTACTCAAGAGGTCGCAGTCGCCCGGGAGTCCTTCCTGTAGGGTTGGTTCTCTGGAGCTAGAGCCGGTGGCTTCAGGTGCAGAGGGTGAAGTCTCAGGCTTCCGGCAGGAATAGTGAAGTCTTTTAGAAGTTGCAAGAAAGTTGCAAAAGTTGTTTCTGTTGTTGAGCAGAGCTACTGCTCACTGGAGTTTCTTGGTCCTTTGGTTCAGGGCAGTCCTCTGAGGCTTCAAAGGTCGCTGGCCCCTGACGGATGCTTTGCTGTTGCAGTTTTCTTTCAGTCAGACAGGCCGGTAGGGCTGGGGCCAAAGTATTTGTCGTCTCAGTTGTCTTTGCAGAGCTTTCAGATCAGCATTCCTCCTTGTCTCAGGTTGCAGGAATCTGATTTCCTGGGTTCTGGCGTGCCCCTAAATACTGAATTTAGGGGTGTGTTTAGGTCTGGGGGGGCAGTAGCCAATGGCTACTATCCTGGAGGGTAGCTACACCCTCTTTGTGCCTCCTCCCTGAGGGAAGGGGGGGGGGGGGGGCACATCTCTAACCTATTGGGGGAATCCTCCAAAGTTAAGATGTAGGATTTCTAAAGGCCGGGGTCACCTCAGCTCAGGGTACCTTAGGGGCTGTCCTGACTGGTGGGTGACACCTCCTTGTTTTTCTCATTATCTCCTCCAGCCTTGCTGCCAAAAGTGGGGGCGCTGGCGGGCATCTCCACTAGCTGGGATGCCCTGTGACGCGGTAACAAAAGGGGTGAGCCTTTGAGGCTCACCGCCAGGTGTAACAATTCCTGCAGGGAGAGGTGAGAAGCACCTCCACCCAGTACAGGCTTTGTTCCTGGCCACAGAGTGACAAAGGCACTCTCCCCATGTGGCTGAAACTCGTCTGGTTGTGGCAGGCTGGCAGAAACTGGTCAGCCTAGCACTAGGAGTCAGACTGGTATTTTGGGGGCATCTCTAAGATGCCCTCTGGGTGCACTTTACAATAAATCCCACACTGGCATCATTGTGCATTTATTGTGCTGAGAAGTTTGATACCAAATGTAGGAAGTTGGCTCTGTATGTACTATTTCAAAGTAAGAAATAGTGTGCACAGAGTCCAAGGGTTCCCCTTAGAGGTAAGATAGTGGCATAACAAGATATTTCTAATGCTCTATTTTGTGGTAGTGTGGTCAAGCAGTAGGCTTATCAGAGGGTAGTGTTAAGCATTTGTTGCACACACACAGTCAATAAATGAGGAACACACACTCAAAGACAATTCCAGGCCAATAGGTTTTTATATAGAAAAATATATTTTCTTTGTTTATTTTAAGAACCACAGGTTTACAAACAATACTTTAAATGAAAGGTATTTCACTCGGGTATCTTGGGAACTTTGAATCATCACAATAGCATGTACAGGTTTGGCAAAAATGGCAATAAGCTATTTTAAAATTGGACACGTGCAAAATTCAACAGTTCCTAGGGGAGGTAAGTATTGGTTAAGTTCACAGGTAAGTAAAGCACTTACAGGGTTCAAAGTTGGGTCCAAAGTAGCCCACTGTTGGGGGTTCAAGGCAACCCCAAAGTTACCACACCAGCAGCTCAGGGCCGGTCAGGTGCAGAGATCAAAGTGGTGCCCAAAACACATAGGCTTCAATGGAAATAGGGGTGCCCCGGTTCCAGTCTGCCAGTAGTAAGTACCCGCGACTTCGGAGGGCAGACCAGGGGTGTTTTGTAGGGTACCGGGGGGGACACAAGTCAGCACAGAAAGTACACCCTCAGCGGCACAGGGGCGGCTGGTTGCAGAGTGCAAACAGGCGTCTGGTTTGCAATAGCTTTCAATGGGAGACACGGGGGTCTCTTCAGCGATGCAGGCATTTTGGAGGTGGGAGGGGGGGGCTCCTCGGGGTAGCCACCACCTGGGCTAGGAAGAGGGCCACCTGGGGGTCGCTCCTACACTGGAGGTCGGATCCTTCAGGTCCTGGGGGCTGCGGGTGCAGTGGGTTTCCCAGGCATCGGGTTCTTTGAATCAGGCAGTCGCGGTCAAGGGAGCCTCTGGATTCCCTCTGCAGGCGTCGCTGTAGGGGTTCAGGGGGGTCAACTCTGGCTACTCACGGGCTCGCAGTCGCCAGGTAGTCCTCCCTGTAGTGTTGGTTTTCCACAGGTCGAGCCGGGGGCTTTGGGTGCAGAGTGGAAAGTCTCACGTTTCCGGTGGGAAACGTGTGGTCTTTAAAAGTTGCTTCTTTGTTGCAAAGTTGCAGTTTCTTTGGAACAGGGCCGCTGTCCTCAGGAGTTCTTGGTCCTTTTAGATGCAGGGCAGTCCTCTGAGGCTTCAGAGGTCGCTGGACCCTGGGGGATGCGTCGCTGTTGCAGTTTTTCTTGAAGTTGGGAGACAGGCCGGTAGGGCTGGGGCCAAAGCAGTTGGTGTCTGTCTTCTCTGCAGGGCTTCAGGTCAGCAGTCCCTCTTCGTCTTCAGGTTGCAGGAATCGGTCTTCCTAGGTTCTGGGGAACTCCTAAATACTGAATTTAGGGGTGTGTTTAGGTCTGGGAGGATAGTAGCCAATGGCTACTAGCCCTGATGGTGGCTACACCCTCTTTGTGCCTCCTCCCGGTGGGGAGGGGGGCACATCCCTAATCCTATTGGGCGAATCCTTTATCTGCAAGATGGAGGATTTCTAAGTCAGTCACCTCAGCTCAGGACACCTTAGGGGTTGTCCTGACTGGCCAGTGACTCCTCCTTGTTTTTCTCATTATCTCCTCCGACCTTGCCGCCAAAAGTGGGGGCTGTGGCCAGAGGGGCGGGCATCTCCACTAGCTGGGATGCCCTGTGGCGCTGTAACAAAGGGGGTGAGCCTTTGAGGCTCACCGCCAGGTGTTACAGTTCCTGCAGGGGGAGGTGAGAAGCACCTCCACCCTGTACAGGCTTTGTTACTGGCCACAGAGTGACAAAGGCACTCTCCCCATGTGGCCAGCAACATGTCTGGTGTGTGGCAGGCTGGCAAAAACTAGTCAGCCCACACTGGAAGTCAGGTATGTTTTCAGGGGGCATCTCTAAGATGCCCTCTGGGTGTATTTCACAATAAAATGTACACTGGCATCAGTGTGCATTTATTGTGCTGAGAAGTTTGATACCAAACTTCCCAGTTTTCAGTGTAGCCATTATGGAACTGTGGAGTTCGTGTTTGACCAACTCCCAGACCAGATACTCTATATGGCTACCCTGCACTTACGTCTAAGGTTTTGCTTAGACACTATAGGGGCATAGTGCTCTTGCACATATGCCCTCAACTGTGGTATAGTGCACCCTGCCTTAGGGCTGTAAGGCCTGCTAGAGGGGTGACTTACATATGCCACAGGCAGTGAGAGGTTGGCATGGCACTCTGAGGGGAGTGCCATGTCGACTTAGTCATTTTCTCCCCACCAGCACACACAAGCTGTGAGGCAGTGTGCCTGTGCTGAGTGAGGGGTCCCCAGGGTGGCCAGAACTTTCCTGGCATCAGGGCCCTTGGGACCAGGGGTACCATTTACAAGGGGCTTATGAGAGCCTGGCCTGTGCCAATTGTGGAAGCAAAGGTACAGTTTAGGGAAAGAACACTTGTGCTGGGGCCTGGTTAGCTGGGTCCCAGCACACTTTTAATCATAACTTTGCATCAGCAAAAGGCAAAATTTCAAGGGGTAACCATGCCAAGGAGGCATTTCCTTACAGAGTCCTTCCAACTGGACACAGTCTTGTTTCAGTTTCTGAGGCAAACCAGCAGGAGTTCCGGGGACCACTGTTGCAGAAGTCACTCAGAGTTCCTTTTAAACTCTTGTTCGCCATTTCCAGGGCCTTAAGTAAATCTAAAAGGCGGTTGTTCACTCTTTGAAGTGACACACCTATCAGAGGGGGTCAGGGACAGCACCCACCTGGCCTAACCAGTCAGATGCTCCCTGAGGACTTATGCCCATCTTGTTTTCAAGATTGTGTAATTAAGTGGCCACCTGGCAGAGCTCTTTGCACCTCCCTAGAGCAGGGGCAGGGGGGTGTTGTAGTTAATCACCTGTCCTTTGTATGATTTCGTGCCAGAGCAGGAACTGGGAGTTCCTGCACTGGTGAAAACCGGTTTATGCAAAGAGGGCACCAAATGTGCCCTTCAATGCAGTCTGGTGGGCCTCGGAGGCCACCTCGCCCCAGCCCAGGGACACCCATTTCAAAGAGTGGTGGTCATACCTTTACCCTACAGGAAATCCTTTTTTCTGCATTCCCCTGCTTGAGTTTCCCTCATCAGGAGGAGGGCAGAGCAGTGTCTAGGGTTGGCAGCAGCGCAGGCTGGAATGCAAGTCCTGCAGTGCTGTAAAGAGAGATATGGGGGATCCTCTAAGGAACCCCCAGGGCACATGGTATCCTGCAGCTAACACTGGAATCAGTGTAGTTGCATGATTCCAACGTGTTTGATACCAAACATTCCTAGGTTCAGTGAATCCAATATGTAGTTGGACTACTCGTGTTGACCATTGTCCATTACATACCTTAAAATGACTTCCCTGCACTTATAAAGCTCGGGAAATAAAGTCTGGGGTTTGTAGGGACACCTCTGCTCATGCAGGGGTGCTCTCACACTTTGAACCATGCACCCTGGCCAGGGGCTGAAGGATCGACCATCGGGGGATTTATATCGTCCAAGTTCAGTGACCACAATGGAAGCCAAGCCTTACCTCTAACGTGAAATTTGCATGCACCATTTCACGCATTCTGCAATTGCAGACCTGCAGGCAGTTTGAATTGGCTTCGATGGATAGCAAAATACATGTTGCAGCCCATGGGAGACCGCTGGTGTACCGGTGCCTATGTAGTATATACTAAGGACTTAAGTTTGTGCACCAGTATAACAATTATGGCTGTAAACGTTAACCAGCAATGAAATTTAGAGGAGAGCCACAGACACTGGGGTCCTGGTTAGCAGGATACCAATGTAATGTAGTCTAAGCATACTGACACCAGTAGCTCAGAGGCCACCCCAGCCCTTAAACTCCTAATACACAGGGAGAAGTGGTCACACCGCCCCCTCGCAGGAAATCCTTTGTTCTGCATCTCTGTCCTGAGTCTGGCTCACCAGCAGGAGGGAAGAACAGTCTCTGGGGTCAGCAGCAGCGTGGGCTGGCAGCTAGACCCGGTAAGGCTGCGTAGGCAGAACTGGGGAGTCCTCTAAGGGACCCTCAGAGGTCATGGTATCATGCAACTAACACTGGGATCAATGTAGTTGCATGATTCCAACATGTTCGGTACCAAACATGGCTAGGTTTGGAAAAGCCATTACGTAGTTGGACCACTCGTGTTGCCCAGTGTCCACTACAGACCTTAAAATGACTTCCCCGCACTTGGAGACCAGGAATTGGCCTGGGGTCTGTAGGGGCTCCCTGCTCAGGCAGGGGTACCATCACACTTGGGGCATGAACCGCCCTTAGGCTGAAGGGTCTACCAGAGGGTTGAGGTATAGTGTTTAAGTGTAGTGACCAAGTTAGGTGGTGAAAGGGTGCATGCATCATTTCACACAGGCTGTAATTGCAGGCCTGCAGACAGTAAGCATGGGCTCCCATGGGTGGCACAATACATGGTGCAGCCCATGGGCGACCCCTGATGTACAATGCCCTGGGTACCTAAGTACTATGTACTAGGGACTTACATGAGTGCACCATTATACCAATTGTGGGTGTAAAAAGTTTACCAGTGTAAGGAACTGCCTCCTTAACATGGTTACCCCCTGACGTTTTGCCTTTTGTTGATGCCAGTTATGATTGAAAGTATGCTGGGACCCTGCTAACCAGGCCCCAGCACCAGTGTTCTTTCCCTAAACGGTACCTTTACTTCCACAATTGGCACACCTCTGGCACTCAGATAAGTCCCTTGTAAATGGTACCCCAGATACCAAGGGCCCTGATGCCAGGGAAGGTCTCTAAGGGCTGCAGCATGTCTTATGCCACCCTGGTGACCCCTCACTCAGCACATGCACACTGCTTTACAGCTTGTGTGTGCTGGTGGGGAGAAAATTACTAAGTCGACATGGCACTCCCCTCAGAGTGCCATGCCAACCTCACACTGACGGTGGCATAGTAAGTCACCCCTCTAGCAGGCATTAAGGCAGGGTGTACTATACCACAGGTGAGGTCATGTGTGCATGAGCACTATGCCCCTACAGTGTCTAAGCAAAACCTTAGATCTTGTAAGTGCAGGGTAGCCATAAGAGTATATGGTCTGGGAGTTTGTCAAATCCGAACTCCACAGTTCCATAATGGCTACACTGAAATCTGGGAAGTTTGGCATCAAACCTCTTAGCACAATAAATGCACACTGATACCAGTGTGGAATATATTGTAAAATGCACCCAGAGGGCATCCTAGAGATGCCCCCTGAATACCAGTCCGACTCCTAGTGCTAGGCTGACCAGTTTCTGTCAGCCTGCCACAACCAGATGAGTTTCTGGCCACATGGGGAGAGTGCCTTTGTCACTCTGTGGCCAGGAACAAAGCCTGTACTGGGTGGAGGTGCTTCTCACCTCCCCCTGCAGGAACTGAGCTTCAAAGGCTCACCCCTTTTGTTACAGCGCCACAGGGCATCCCAGCTAGTGGAGATGCCCGCCCCTCTGGCCACTGCCCCCACTTTTGGCGGCAAGGCTGGAGGAGATAATTAGAAAAAAAAGGAGTCGTCACCCACCTGTCAGGACAGCCCCTAAGGTTCCCTGAACTGAGGTGACCCCAGCCTTTAGAAATCCTCTGTCTTAGTTTTGGAGGATTCCCCCAATAGGATTAGGGATGTGCCCCCTCCCCTCAGGGAGGAGGCACAAAGAGGGTGTAGCCACCCTCAGGGCTAGTAGCCATTGGCTACTGCCCCCCCCTCCCCAGACCTAAACACACCCCTAAATTTAGTATTTAGGGGCACCCCAGAACCCAGGAAATCCGATTCCTGCAACATGAACTATGAAGGACTGCTGATCTGAAAAGCCCTGCAGAGACGGAGACGACAACTGCTTTGGCCCCAGCCCTACCAGCCTGTCTCCTGACCCGAAAGCCTGCAACAGCGACGCATCCGACCGGGACCAGAGACTTCTGAGGCCTCAGAGGACTGCCCTGAACCTAAGGACCAAGAAACTCCTGTGAGCAGTGGCTCTGTTCAACAAACAGCAACAATATTGCAACTTTTCTGCAACTTTCAAAGACCTCACTCTTCCCACCGGAGGCGTGAGACTTCACCCGACGCCCCCGGCTCGAGATCCAGAGAACCAACACCCTAGGTAGGACTCCCAGGCGACTGTGATCCCGTGAGTAACCCAAGATGACCCCCCTGGACCCTCACAGCGGTGCATGCAGAGAGAATCCAAAGGCTCCCCCTGACCACGACTCCCTGTAACAAGGAACCCGACGTCTGGACCAAGCACTGCACCCGCAGCCCCAGGACCAGAAGGAACCGAACCTCAGTGCAGGAGTGACCACCAGGCGACCCTCTGCCTAGCCCAGTCGGTGGCTGACCTGAGAAGCCCCCCTGCCCTGCCTGCACCGCTAGTGACCCCCCGGTACCCTCCACTGAATCCATTACAAAACCTGATGCCTGCTTTGCACACTGCACCCGGCCACCCCTTTGCTGCTGAGGGTGTGTTTTGTGTGCCTACTGGTGCGCCGCCCCCCCCCCCCAGTACTCTACAAAACCCCCCTGGTTTGCCCCCCGAGGACACGGGTACTTACCTGTTGGCAGACTGGAACCGGAGCACCCCTGTTCTCCATAGGCACCTATGTGTTTTGGGCACCTCTTTGACCTCTGCACCCTATCGGCCCTGAGCTGCTGGTGTGGTATCTTTGGGTTTGCCTTAAACCCCCAACAGTGGGCTGCCTTTGCCCAGGAATTGAGACTTGTAAGTGCTTTACTTACCTGACAAACTAACCATTATTCACCTCCCCCAGGAACTGTTGATTTTTGCACTGTGTCCACTTTTAAAATAGCATATTGCCATTTTAACAAAAACTGTATTGTTATTGCTCAAATTCCTAACTTACCTTTGTGGAGTACCTTGCATTTTATGTATTTACTTCAAATCTTGAATCTTGTGGTTCTAAAATAAAGAAAATACATTTTTCAAAATAAAAACTATTGGCCTGGAGCAAGCCTTTGAGTGTGTGTTCCTCATGTGTTACCTGTGTGTGTACAACAAATGCTTAATACTACCCTCTGATAACCGTACTGCTCGACCACACGACCACAAAATAAAGCATTAGAATTCTCATTTTGCCACTATCTTATCTCTAAGGGGAACCCTTGGACTCTGTGCACACTATCTCTCACTTTGAGATAGTATATACAGAGCCAACTTCCTATAACCAGCAACCACATTTAGAGGAGAGAGCACAGTCACTGGGTCCCTGTTTAGCAGTATCCCAGTGAGCTACAGTCGAAACAGACTGACACCAGGCAAAAAGTAAGGGGTAACTATGCTAGAAGGATGGCACTTAAAAAATCCAAGAGGCTGGACCATCTTGGGAATAGGTTTTCTTGCACCAGTCTGGCACTGTGGTTGGTGAACACGTTGTGCTCATTTGGCTGTTTCTCGCACACCATTTTGGGATACCTTTGCGCTATTGCTACCTCAGGTCCCAGGCCATACTCTCCCAAGCAGTTAGATGGGAGGGACGCAGCTAAGTTTACCATTCGGTGTGGACTGGATAAGACTGACTCACTGGGCAGAGCGGTTGCGTCGAAAGTAACACTTATGAGGCTTCTAGGTGAATTTTCTCCTTGTCTGAGCCTGATTTTACCTATTTGTGTGCTTTGTTTGAATGGATTTTGAATTCTCTCCCTGAAGGAATTATTCATCAGTAATGATAAGCATTTACTCTGTGGATGAGTGGAATTATGTTTTTTGCCACATGTTTCACGGAATCTGAAGAGAGCATTGAATGTCCCGGCCATGGTGAATAGGTCAGGATCTCTGGTTCGTTATAGCTCAAGAGGGCACTTGTGAAAAAGGGCACTTGTGAAAAAGGGCTCCCTGTGGCGTTAAAGTAATTGAGGAGGCTGAAAGTATACTCATTACAGTAGATGTGGTATTGCAGCAGAAAAGTTTGATGTGCCCCACTGTTGACTTGGTATACGCGACATGTGAGAAATATAAATTACAGTGTTCTTTGGGAAGAGCTCGGGGCACCTTTGCCCGATGGCTGAAGTTTGAGTGCTTTTTCTTAAGATTCATGGGATACTAAACTAATGGTTATGATTCTGTCGCTTGTTAATGTTATACGCTGCTGTTAGTATCCACGGATTTTCACCTTGATGAGTGATGATTCATGCTTGTGAATCCATGAAGGTTAAAATGCTGGAGAACTTGATTTTCTGATTCAGTGCTTCGCCGTTATCTTAAATACTTTAGTATTTGCATTATAATAAGTCTGTATTAGGGCTGGTTTTGCCATCAATTTATGTTAAACACTTGAAATCGCATGTTTTTGGATTTACTCCAGTGTATTCAAAATGCATTGTGCTTAAGAAAACGAAGTAAGGAATACATAGCTTTCCTGATTGATTTTGTGAGTAAAATGTTGTCAGGCCCTTTTATTTTTAAATGTCTTCCATTTTCTAGATGATGTGATGTTGTTTCTGAAGATGTATGATCCAAAAACCCGAAGTTTAAATTACTGTGGACATATCTACACCCCTATATCTTGTAAAATCCGTAAGTATCTACACTTGATATTTCATTTTTGAATAATAAAATGCAGTTGCAAAAAGTTTGATTTTAAGATTAATTGTCTTCTCTTCCTCTACTAGGTGACTTGCTGCCGGTTATGTGTGAGAGAGCAGGATTTTCGCAAGGAACAAATCTTATCCTCTATGAGGTTTGGATTTATATTTTTTTTAGACAGCAAAAACACTAAAGTATTTGTATGTTATGTTGAAATTCATCTGTCTAGGCATTAATTCAAAAATTGTGCTTTCTTGAGTATTATATGCTTTTGCAACATTGAAGTAATTTCAACCTGTTGAGTTCCAGGGCGTACTGAAAGTTACTCAGTGATAAGTTCTCCAGCATTGACTCTCTTAGAAGTTTATATGCTATTTGATTATTCAAGTTCGCAATTCTCCAGTAAAAAAAAATATAGCAGGTGTTAAGTTTAAAAAAAAAAAAAAAAAAAAAAAGCCTCGTAAAGTCTTTTGTAATAGGCCTTTAAGTTGACATCTCTGTCTTTTAGCAGTCCTCTTTGTTGTACATACCTTGATCAGATTAAAATGTATTCTAAAACTTTAAATATCTGATAGAGATTCTAGTGCAGATTCCTTACCTTAGAATTTCCCTCAGGCGTCAGACTGATCCGGAGATTTTTCTTTGAGCATTACCCTTGCACGTTGGTAGGTGGCGTTGGTCGACTGCGCTGGCGTCATAGTAGCCGTGAAAACGTCGGGAGTAGTATATAGATGCCGCCTTCACGCAGTGACGTCACTTCTTTTCATTCTGCGCCACGCTCTGATCCAGGGAAGAGCTACCCTGGTCTCTTTTTGACCGACTTAGACCATTTTGAGGAGTTCTTGTGTGAAATTTGATGCGTCGAGGATGTCCACGAAGACTGGCTTGAAGCCGTGCGAGGACTGTCATCGTAAGATGTCGGTGACTGATCCTCATCAGGTTTGTCTGTGGTGTCTCGAGCGCGACCACGACCCGAAGTTGTGCTCCGAGTGCCGGGTCATGCACCCAAAGGCTTTGAGGGAGTGGTCCCTAAAGCTCATGGTGGCCCGTCACTCGACTCCAGGTAAGTCCCTGTCTCGATCGAAAGGAAGTTCTCGAAACCGGTTATGGAGCCATCACCACTCGTCTTCTTTCAAATCCTCTGGTCAAGACAAGAAGTTGTCGAAGAGATCCTGTCGCTCTAATGACGCGATGCGTGAGGAGCGTCCACGCGCAAGGCCTCTGAGCCTACGTCTGGGTCGGCTCCACACTTCCCCGAGTTTCCTGGAGCCGGAGCCACCCCCGCCCAGCTTAAAGAGTTTAATGAGGCCATGCGCCTCATCTTTGGGCGGTCCGACCCAGATACGGCGCTTTCGGGCCCAAGGGGTTTAATGAGGGGCCTTGGGTTCCGCACCAGCGGCTTCGGCTCCGGCCACCGAGGTCACCTCCGGATCCGCACCAGAGTGACATAGGCACTTTCCCATGTGGCCAGCAACTCATCTGGCTGTGGCATGCGGGCAGAAACTGGTCAGCCTAGCACTAGGAGTTGGATTGGTATTCAGGGGGCATCTCTAAGATGCCATCTGGGTGCATTTTACAATAAATCCCACACTGGTATCAGTGTGCATTTATTGTGCTGAGACGTTTGATACCAAACATCCCAGATTTCATTGTATCCATTATGGAACTGTGGGGTTTGTGCTTGACAAACTCCCAGACCATATACACTTTATGGCTACCCTTTACTTACAATGTATAAGGTTTTGCTTAGACACAGTAGGGGCATAGTGCTCATGCACATATGCCCTCACCTGTGGTATAGTGCACCCTGCCTTAGGGCTGTGAGGCCTGCTAGAGGGGTGACTTACTATGCCACAGGCAGTGGGAGGTTGGCATGGCACTCTGAGGGGAGTGCCATGTCAACTTAGTCATTTTCTCCCCACCAGCACCCACATGCTGTAAAGCAGTGTGCATGTGCTGAGTGAGGGGTCCCCAGCGTGGCATAAGGGATGCTGCAGCCCTTAGAGACCTTTCCTGGCATCAGGGACCCTGGTACCAAGGGTACCAGTTACAAGGGCCTTACTTGAGTGCCAGGGTTATGCCAATTGTGGAGCAAAGGTACAGTTTTAGGGAAAGAACACTGGTGCTGGGGCCTGGTTAGCAGGGTCCCAGCACACTTTCAAATCATAACTTAGCATTAGCAAAGGCAAAAAGTTAGGGGGTAACCGTGCCAAGGAGGCTTTTCCTGACACATACCATCTCTCAATGAGTGCTTCTTTGCACCAAAATGTGCTACGCTTTGGCCAAGAAGCAACCTCCTGATGGCTTACATGTTTGCCAACCACTACTGTCTGGACAGTCAGGTCCTTCGGGACGGCTACTTTGGTCGTTCGGTCCAGCAGGACTTCCTAGTGTGATCTTGGCTCGCAGCCCACCACTGAGGATGGCATTGCTTGGGTATCTATTCCAAGGTAAGGAATCTGCAACTAGACGTTTCTATCAGATGTACAAGTTACAAGCCTTCGGTAACTAAATATCTGGTAGAGACATATTCTAGACATATTCCTTACCACCCACCCATCCTTCCCGCCTGCGAACTGATTTCTAGGGACAGTGATTCCCCTTTCTGATGGATACAACTACCTGTGGATTCCTCACCTGATGAATACTCCCATGGCGCCAGCATTTGACGGAAATCTTCTTACTGGTCTCTGCACGTCGACGAGGACGTCACTCTAGCCCACGCGACGCCGTCTGACGTCATACAGGCAATAAGAAGTCCTCGCCGACGTCCCGATGACAGTTCCCTTTTTTCCGTGCATTCGAAACGGTTATCTTCGAGGGAGTTACTGTTACCTTCGTGGTTACAGTGTATTGTCTGCTGCGTAGTCTTCTCTGCGGTAACAATATCTCAGAGGAAGTCGGGTTTCAAGCCCTGTCGAGAGTGTGGGGGCAAGATGTCAGTTACAGATCCTCACTCCGACTGTCTATGGTGTTTGAGCTCCGACCACGACGTCTCGACTTGCGATTCATGTCAACACATGAATCCGAAGGCCCTCAAAGAGCGCGAGGCCAAGTTATTCATGGCAAAGTCAAAGAAGAAGGAGAAACATCATAAGAAGTCTTCTTCGCCAAGGTCTCACCGGCGTCATCGAGACTCCCGGCGCCGTAGAGACTCACGACGTCACTCCAGCAAGGAGTCTCGTTCGAGGTCACCTTCGGCTCGGCGTCGGAGGACTTGGGAGGTCAGCCCCACGGTCACGCCGCATCCATCGACGCCGTTGCCCTCTCCGGCGTCACCGACTTCACCTGGTCAGGCGTCCGTGATTGAGGTGGTGCAGCCTCTTGTGTTTTCTCCGGCGTCGCAGACGTCGAGGCCGGCGTCGGGGTCGCCCTCGATCCAGGCACCCCAGTATCCGGCTTTTCCCACTCCTGGAGCCGATAGTACCGCGTTTCTTAATGCGATGTATACCATCTTTCAGCAGATGGCTCCAGGAGCTGCTCCGGCTGGTCCTTCGGGGCCCTTGGCCTTTTCGTTGGGTGATCCTGCGCCTCTTCGGCCGGCACCCTTTATGCCCTTTCTCCCTTTTGGGAATGTGGGCTCGGCGCCGGTGCCGGCGTCGGTGGCCGCTCCGGTGGCTTCGGATGTTTCGGCCCCGGAGGTTGCCCCTCCGTCGAAGTCAGGATTTTGCCCTGTGACTCCGGTTGGTCCATCGGCTCCAAGACCTCGTCCTCCGGCTCCTGCCTCGGCGCCGAAGCTGCCTGTGGCGCCGGACGCGGCGTCAGATGCTTCTGGAGATCGGCGCCGTTCTTCGACGTCGGCGGAGGCCATGTCGACTCCGCGTATCGAGGAGAGACTTCATTCGAGGAGGCGTGCTCTCCGTCTTTTAGAAGAGCAAGAGTACCAGCGAGTCCTAGAGGAGGGAGAGATTGAGGACTCTGGAGACGGACTGCATGGTCTGGATACAGCCAGTGGGCTGGACACTTCCCCTGAGTGGGACCTTTCATCTCCAGGGGAATATACGGAGGAGGCTGCTTCCTTTCATGCTGTGGTGAGGAAGGCAGCGAGCTTTTTGGACCTGCCTTTGCCGGTGGCAGAGGCAAAGCAGAATTTGCTGACAGAGGTATTGCATCCGGCCTCTGCTGCAGCTGAGCCTCTCTTGCCATTTAATGAGGCTTTGCTGGATCCGGTGTTGGAGGTGTGGAAGAAGCCGGTGTCTTCCTCGGCCGTTCATAGGGCTGTGGCCAGGAGGTATCGAGCTGCACCATCTGACCCTGGCTTTCTCTCTAGACACCCTACGCCGGAGAGCTTGGTGGTGCAAGCCTCCTGTTCCTCAAAGTCAGCGCCTGGTTCCTTCCCGACGGTGCCTGGAGACAGAGACTCCAAGAAACTGGATGCGCAGTCCAAGAAAATATTTTCGTCATGCAGTTTGGCATTGAAGGCCACCAACGCCACGTGCATTCTGGGGAGGTACATCCATGCGCTGATGGATGATATTTCGTCTTCATTCACGGAGCTTCCCCAGGGTCTTTTGGATGTGGTCTCGGACGCCCAGGCTGCCGCGACCCAGATTATCCAGTCTGGGCTGCACACGACCGACTCGGTGGCCAGGGCGATGGGCACGGCTGTGGTGGCAAAAGACAGGCCTGGCTCCGAAACTCAGGGTTCTCTGCGGATGTGCAGTCGACCCTGCTGGACCTCCCGTTTGATGGGGACAGACTGTTTGGAGCCAAGGCAGATTCAGCCTTGGAACGATTTAAGGAGAGCAGAGCCACAGCCAAATCGTTAGGACTGCAAGCTCCTTCTTCCTCTGCCTCTTCTAGAATTTTCAGGAGGTTTCGGGGATTTGGGCGTGGCTCTTATTCCTCTTCCTTTCGGGGGAGGTTCCAGCAACCCGCCTCTTCCCTCCCCTATAGGTCATTTAGAGGGAGGGGGAGGGGTGGGGTCCGTACCAGAGGAGCCTCTCAACAGCACTCTGCCTCTTCCTCGTCCTCTGGAGGGGTGCAGCAGGGGAAGCAGCCTTAGGCTTCCACCGTTTCCCACTCACTCCTCTCCTGTAGGGGGAAGATTACAGCGTTTTCTCCACAAGTGGAAGTCTATCACAACGGACACTTGGGTTCTCGGCATTGTGGGAAAAGGCTACGCCCTTCCCTTTCGGGAGTTCCCGCCCCTCATCCCGCCCCGCCCATCTTATTGTTCAGAAGAACACCTCCTGTTGCTAGAACAGGAGGTTCAAGTCCTCCTTTCAAAGGGCGCGGTAGAGTTGGTCCCAGAGCAGGAAAAGGGTCGAGGTTGTTACTCAAGATACTTCCTGATTCCCAAAAAGGATGGTCAGTTGAGACCAATCCTGGATCTGAGGATCTTGAATTGGTTCCTCAAACAGGAAAAGTTCAAGATGCTGACCCTAGCACAGGTGCTTTTGGCGTTGAACAAGGAAGATTGGATGGTGTCTGTCGACTTGCAGGATGCTTACTTTCATATCCCGATACTCAAGTCGCACAGGAAGTATCTCCGGTTTGTGGTAGGGTCGCAGCACTATCAGTTTGCGGTCCTCCCGTTTGGTCTTACTTCAGCACCTCGAGTCTTCACAAAGGTGATGTCAGTGGTTGCGGCGGAGCTCAGAAGGAAGGGGATAGCAGTATTCCCTTACTTGGACGACTGGTTGATCAAAGCCAAGTCCCCGGAGCTTGTGTCGCATCATCTGCAGTCAACAACCCAGTTGTTGTTCGACCTGGGCTTTTCGGTGAACGTGCCCAAATCTCACCTGGAGCCCTCTCAGCGCCTCCTGTTCATAGGGGCAGTACTGGATACAACATTGAGTCGAGCCTTTCCTCCGCCTCAGCGGATTCAAGATATTCAGGAATTGGTTCCAATGTTTCGAAATGGAGCGGTAGTTCCAGTCCTCAAGGTCCTTCGTCTGCTCGGTCTGTTCGCCTCCTGCATTCTGTTGGTCACGCATGCTCGCTGGCACATGAGGGCTCTTCAGTGGTGCCTCCGAAGGCAGTGGTCTCAACACAAGGGAGATTTAGAAGGTACTGTCAAGATCTCCAGAGATGCTGCTGTGGAATTGAAGTGGTGGATTGCGGGCAACAATCTTTCACAGGGGAAGCCGTTCGCGCAGTCGCCACCAGTGGCCACGGTAATAACGGATGCCTCCACCCTAGGATGGGGAGCTCATCTGGGGGATCTGGAGATCAAAGGGCTTTGGTCTCCAGAGGAACAGGTGTTTCATATCAATCTGTTGGAGTTACGGGCTGTACGTTTGGCTCTCAAGGCCTTCCTCCCATCCCTTCGTGGTCAGTCGGTACAGGTCCTGACGGACAATACTACCACGATGTGGTACATAAACAAACAGGGAGGAGTAAGGTCGTACCTTCTCTGCAGAGAAGCTCTTCGGCTATGGTCCTGGGCAAAGGACCATCAGATTTGCTTGGTGGCAAATCATCTGGCCGGGGTCTTGAATGTACGTGCGGACAGTCTCAGTCGCCAATTCTCGGCAGACCACGAGTGGCGTCTCCATCCAGATCAAGTCTGTTTAATCTTCCAGATGTGGGGGTTTCCTCGGATAGATCTGTTTGCCACTCGGGAGAACGCGCATTGCCCGTTATTCTGCAGCCTCCAGTATCCGATGCAGGGAGCGTTGGGGGACGCGTTTCAGATAACCTGGTGCGACCAGTTGCTTTACGCGTTTCCCCCCATACCCTTGATTCCTCGAGTGTTGAGGAAAATTCGCCAAGACCGGGCCCAAGTCATCTTAATAGCTCCGGATTGGCCAAGGAGGGTATGGTACTCCGACCTTCTCCAACTCTCACTGTGCCCTCCGCTCCGTCTCCCTCTCAGGGCAGACCTCCTCTCGCAGTCGCAGGGGCAGGTTTTACACCCCAACCTCCAGAGTCTGCACCTACATGCTTGGAGATTGAACGGGGCAACCTGAGTTCCTTCTCTCTCCCGCCTGATGTAGTGGATGTTATCTTAGCGGCCAGGCGACACTCCACTAAATCTATCTACGCTAATAGGTGGTCTAAATTTGTTATGTGGTGTGTAGAGAGACAGATTGATCCCTTACATGCTCATCTGTCACATGTTTTGTCTTTTGCACTGTCTCTAGCGCAGAAAGGTTGTGCAGTAGCTACCATTAAGGGTTATTTGTCGGCCTTGTCAGCCTTCATTTGTCTTCCAGACCAACCATCGTTATTTAAATCCCCTATTGTTCTCAGATTCTTGAAAGGTCTTCTGAATCAATATCCTCCAAAACCATTCGTTATGCCTCAATGGGATTTGTCCTTGGTCCTGACTTTCCTTATGGGGTCCCCTTTTGAGCCTATGCATTCTTGCCCCTTAAGGTATTTGGTTATTAAAACAGTATTCCTGGTAGCTATAACATCTGCAAGGAGAGTGAGTGAGTTGCAGGCCTTATCGGTTAAACCCCCTTATATAACGTTTTATGGGGATAAGGTGGTGTTGAGGACCAAGGCTGCTTTCCTTCCGAAGGTTGTTTCACCCTTCCATTTGGCTCAGACAATCACTTTGTCCACGTTTTATCCTCCGCCTCATCCTTCAAAGGAGGAAGAAAGACTACATCGCCTGGACCCAAAAAGGGCGTTGAGCTTCTATATCGACAGAATGAAGGATATCAGGCTGGAGGATCAGCTGTTTGTCGGATACGTGGGCAAGAGGAGAGGAAAGGCAGTCCACAAGAGAACACTCTCCAGGTGGGTTGTTCTTTGCATTAAAATCTGTTACTCTTTGGCAAAGAAGGATCCGCCTGAGGGCATTAGAGCTCACTCCACCAGAGCTAAGTCGGCCTCTTCGGCCTTGGCCAGGGGTGTTCCTGTGGTCGACATCTGCAAGGCCGCAACTTGGTCGTCCCTTCACACTTTTGTGAAACATTACTGTTTGGACTCTGAGGTCAGAAGGGACGGTCATTTTGCACGGTCAGTGCTGCAGGATTTCTTGGTTTGACCATTTAGGCACCCACCGCCGGGCGTGGTACTGCTTTGGGACTCTATTCATCAGGTGAGGAATCCACAGGTAGTTGTATCCATCAGAAGAACGAGTTACTTACCTTCGGTAACGACTTTTCTGGTGGATACATTAGCTACCTGTGGATTCCTCACGGTCCCACCCGCCTCCCCGTTGCCTTTTTGGTCTCTCCAAGCAATCCTTGAGTGTGCTCCTTTTGGTCTTCAAAGTTGCAATACATTTTGCATGTATGATATTTGTATATATGTGTATATTTATATATAAATCTATATATATATTGGGTATATACATGATTCGTATGTATAAATATATTTATTTGTTTAAAAAAAAAAAAAAAAAAGTTATATTAAATCTACAGCTATTTTATTGCAATGTTGTGTGATTTACAATATTAAGAGATGTTGCTTTGCTCTTTCATTGCATTGGGTTATTATTATTCTCATGCACGTAAAAAATGTTGGTACTGTCATCGGCACGTCGGCGAGGACTTCTTATTGCCTGTATGACGTCAGACGGCGTCGCGTGGGCTAGAGTGACGTCCTCGTCGACGTGCAGAGACTAGTAAGAAGATTTCCGTCAAATGCTGGCGCCATGGGAGTATTCATCAGGTGAGGAATCCACAGGTAGCTAATGTATCCACCAGAAAAGTCGTTACCGAAGGTAAGTAACTCGTTCTTCAGGTCCTTAGCTCTTGCGCACCAATCTCAGTGTTCTTAGTGGCTCTGCGCTTAGGTGTGGAAAGTCTTTAAAAGAAACTGACGTCACTGCACGAAGGCGGCGTCTATATATTGCTCCCGATATCACGGCGACTACGACGCCTGCGGAGTCGGCTGACGCCAGGGTATTGCTCAAAGAAAAATCTCCGGATCCAGTCTGAAGCCTGGGGGAAATTCTAAGGTAAGGAATCTGCAAATAGAATGTCTCTACCAGATGTTTCATTATCGAAGGTAAGTAACTTGTAGATCTCCTATACGCTTCTCATTTTCTTTTTAATTTACTAACTGTCTTCAGAGATACACGTGTGCCAGAGGATTACGTGGTGATGAAGCACAAGAACTGTGATTTATTTTACCTAACATGTTTAGAGGCACATCTGTGATTACACAGAGGTGTAGTACACATAACCACTGTATCCATACACATTCCAAGAAACCACATAAATTGTTTGCTCTTCTAAAGCTTCAGGTAAGCGACAGCGGGTGGTACTAATACTTTCATGCTGAAGAGCCCATCTAACTTCCATTCTGCTTCACCACCAGTTGCATGGCTATTGTTGCATGCTGCTCCTATGCTGCCTTTGAAGTCACTCAACTTTGTGGGAGACCAAGTGTAGGAAGTTGGCTCTGTATGCACTATTTCAAAGTAAGAAATAGTATGCAGAGTCCAAGGATTCCCCCTAGAGGTAAGATAGTGGCAAAAAGAGATAATTCTAATGCTCTATTTTGTGGTAGTGTGGTCGAGCAGTAGGCTTATCAGAGGGTAGTGTTAAGTATTTGTTGTACACACACAGGCAATAAATGAGGAACACGCACTCAGACAATTCCAGGCCAATAGGTTTTTATATAGAAAAATATATTTTCTTAGTTTATTTTAAGAACCACAGGTTCAAGATTTACAAACAATACTTAAAATGAAAGGTATTGCACTTAGAAACTTGAGGAACTTTGAATGAGCAAAATAGCATATACAGTTTTCACACAAATGGCAATAAGCTATTTTAAAACAGGACACTGTGCAATTTTCAACAGTTCCTGGAGGAGGTAAGTGTTTGTTAGTTTTGCAGGTAAGTAAACCACCTACAGGGTTCAAAGTTGAGTCCGAGGTAGCCCACCGTTGGGGGTTCAGGGCAACACCAAAGTTACCACACCAGCAGCTCAGGGCCGGTCAGGTGCAGAGGTCAAAGTCGGGGGACACAAGTCAACACAAAAAGTACACCCTCAGCAGTACGGGGGCGGCCGGGTGCAGTGTGCAAACAGGCGTTGGGTTTGTAATGGAGTTCAATGGGAGACCTAGGGGTCTCTTCAGCGATACAGGCAACTGGGGGGGGGGCTCCTCGGGGTAGCCACCACCTGGGCAAGGGAGCGCGCCACCTGGGGGTCGCTCCTGCACTGGAGGTCGGATCCTTCAGGTCCTGGGGGCTGCGGGTGCAGTGTCCTTACCAGGCGACGGGTCTTTGAAGCAGGCAGTCACGGTCAGGGGGAGCCTCGTGATTCCCTCTGCAGGCGTCGCTGTGGGGGCTCAGGGGGGGTCAACTCTGGCTACTCACTGGCTCGCAGTTGCCAGCAGAGTCCTCCCTGTAGCGTTGTTTCTCCACAAGACGAGCTGGGGGCGTCGGGTGCAGAGTGCAAAGTCTCACGCTTCCGGCAGGAAACGTGTGCTGTTTCAAAGTTGCTTCTTTGTTGCAAAGAGGCTTCTTTCTTGGAGCAGAGCCGCTGTCCTCTGGAGTTCTTGGTCGTTTTAGATGCAGGGTAGTCCTCTGAGTCTTCAGAGGTCGCTGGACACTGTGGAACGCGTCGCTGGAGCAGTTCTTTAGAAGTGGGGAGACAGGCCGGAGTTGGGGCCAAAGCAGTTGGTGTCTGTCTTCTCTGCAGGTTTTTCAGCTCAGCAGTCCTTCTTCGTCTTAGGTTGCAGGAATCTATCTTGCTGTGTTCTGGGAGCCCCTAAATACTTGATTTAGGGGTGTGTTTAGGTCTGGGGGGTTAGTAGCCAGTGGCTACTAGCCCTGAGGGTGCCTACACCCTCTTTGTGCCTCCTCCCTTAGTGGAGGGAGGGCACATCCCTAGCCCTATTGGGGGAATCCTCCATCTGCAAGATGGACGATTTCTAAACGTCAGTCACCTCAGCTCAGGACACCTTAGGGGCTGTCCTGACTGGCCAGTGACACCTTGTTTTTCTCATTATCTCCTCCGGCTTTGCCGCCAAAAGAGGGGCCGTGGCCGGAGGGGGCGGGCAACTAGCTGGAGTGCCCTGGGGTGCTGTAACAAAGGGGGTGAGCCTTAGAGGCTCACCGCCAGGTGTTACAGTTCCTGCAGGAGGAGGTGAGAAGCACCTCCACCCAGTACAAGCTTTGCTACTAGCCACAGAGTGACAAAGGCACTCTCCCCATGTGGCCAGCAACATGTCTGGTGTGTGGCAGGCTGCTAAAACTAGCCTACACTGGTAGTCGGTTAAGGTGTCAGGGGGCAACTCTATGCCCTCTGGGGTGTGTTTTACAATAAAATGTACACTGGCATCAGTGTGCATTTATTGTGCTGAGAAGTTTGATACCAAACTTTACAGTTTTCAGTGTAGCCATTCTGGTGCTGTGGAGTTCGTGCATGACAGAATCCCAGACCATATACTCTTATGGCTACCCTGCACTTACAATGTCTAAGGTTTTGCTCAGACACTGTAGGGGTATAGGGGTATAGTGCTCATGCACTTATGCCCTCACCTATGGTATAGTGCACCCTGCCTTAGGGCTGTAAGGCCTGCTAGAGGGGTGACTTATCTATACCTATAGGCAGTGTGAGGTTGGCATGGCACCCTGAGGGGAGTGCCATGTCGACTTAGTCATTTTATCTCCATCAGCACACACAATCTGGCAAGCAGTGTGTCTGTGCTGAGTGAGGGGTCCCCAGGGTGGCATAAGACATGCTGCAGCCCTTAGAGACCTTCCCTGGCATCAGGGCCCTTGGTACCAGGGGTACCAGTTACAAGGGACTTACCTGGATGCCAGGGTGTGCCAATTGTGGAAACAAAAGTACAGGTTAGGGAAAGAACACTGGTGCTGGGGCCTGATTAGCAGGCCTCAGCACACTTTCAAATCATAACTTGGCATCAGCAAAGGCAAAAGGCAGGGGGTAACCATGCCAAGGAAGCATTTCCTTACACCAATTTTGAAAAAATAAATGTTGTGTGTTTCAAACCCAAGGAATTCGTAAACAGGTAAGTAGACTTTTAAGCATAAATACTTTGCAGTTTCAAGAATAGACAGTGCAGTTTTCAGAGTTCTCTCAATGTTATCCTTTAGAGGAAAAACAATGTTTAGCAAACACAGGTTTAACAACAAATTACATAGCCATTCTCAGGGAGTTGAGGTAAGAACTGGGTGCTGATCAGAACCAAATCAGCAGATTACACCGGGTGGCACTGGCACGACCAGGTGCAGGAAGGCGTTGGGTGCCCAATGGTTTTCTGTTGAAGTTTGGTTCTCATGAATACAGGCTTTGGCTAGGTAGCAAGTCAGGGACAACTAGCAGGTCGGTGAAAGACATGAGAGATCCAGGAAGGTAGGTGCACCGTTGTTCCTGGTCTCCAGATCCCAGGGGTGACGGATGCATAGGTGTCTGGTTTCACCGTCCAGGAGTACTTGGGATCAAGACGTCCTGCTTGTTGAGGCTGCAGGCGAGTCAAGCAGGTGGTCAACAATGGGAGACTGAAGCTCAGGGGAGCTGGGGGATGTCGTCTGCACTGGTGGCCCTCCTCAGTTGGCCCCAGGTGCTATTGGTGTCAGGTTTTCTTTCACCACCAGGCTGTGGGTTAGAAGGCCTGCATACAGGGGCTGTAGGCAACTTGGAGGAGTGACACTCTGGTGGACTCTGGCTCAGGATCCCTTCTGGCACCAGTAGTGGGTCCCACCGGGTTGAGGTCACGGGGTGCAGAGGTCACTTAGTGTTGGGTCACCAGGCTGCAGAGTCCTTGTTCGATACTTTGTATCTGAGCAGGTCCTCTGCTCATGGGAGTCAGTCTTTTTAAAAGAGAGGCAGGCTTCCTGTGTTTCTTGATGCTGCAGAGAACGTCTTTTTGTGCAGGGTCTGAGGTCGGCAGGGTTGGTAACAGGTCTGCTGTGTTTTCTTCCTCTGTGGGGGGGCAACTCTTCTGTCTCCTTTTTCTTCATAGGGAGTTAGGGTCTGAGTTCTAGGGTTCAGGGGTGGGACATAAATACTCATTTTAGAGGTGTTACAGGGAGTGCTAGGCGGTAGCCATTGGGCTTGACCAGCTATATGGTGACTACACCATTCTTATGACCACTTCCGCTGGGAAGTGGGCATAACCCTAATCATAGTAGCAGGCTGGAGGAATTTGAAAAGTAGTGTCCGCTTCAGCATGTCCACTTTAGGGGTGAGACTGGCATTTAATTAATTTTCTCACCTGTGCTGCCACTAAAAGTGAAGTCAGGACGGGGGGGGTGCTGGTAATCTCCACCACCTGGAGAGACCTGGGTTGCGTTTCAAAGGCGGCAAGGCCTTTGAAGCTCCCAGCCCTGGAATGTCCATCCTGCTCTGGATAAGGTGTTCTCTTCTGTCCAGAGCAGACCTTTGTTCTGGGCCTCCAAGAGTGTTGGCCCTGACCTCAGAGGGTCATAATTCAGTCCAGGGTGGCTTCCCTAGTGAACTGTGAACACACCAGTGGCTGGGTTGGTTTTCACGGGCACCTCTAAGGTCCCTCTGTGTGCATGTATTAATATATCTATCACTGGGGTCAGTGAGTGTTTATTCATCTGAGATGTTTGATAACAAATTTAACAGGATTGGGAGAAGCCATCATGTAGCTGGGGAACTGGTAATGACCAGTGTCCAGCACATTCATTTAAAAGTGCTTCCCTGTGCACTTAATATGTCTGAGAATCATCAATGACATATCAGTGGTTTATCTACTCGTGCATATATGCTCCCACATGTTCCTGGATGCACCCAGCCTTAGGGGTGACTTAGACCTGGCACATGCAGTGATAGAAGACTTGGCACACAGGAGTGTTGTGACAGATCGTGTTTTCAATTTAGCCTGCACCAACAAATGCAATCTGCAATGGCAGCACTGCGTGGGTAAGGTGAGGGGTCCCTGAGGATAACGCAATTGGTACTGCAGCCCTCAGAGACCTGCCTTAGTTCCCAAGGCCCTTGGTTCCGGGGTACCATTTACTAGGGAGTTAGTCGAAGCTAAAGAGTTAGCCAGTTGTGCAAAACAACTGTGCAGTTTTGCGGAAAGATATCTAATTATGGGGATCTGTTTACCAGGGGCTCAGTGCACTAACAGTAAAAGCCTCATCAGAAACCGGGCAAAAGGTAGGGGCTAGCCATATCATAAAGGATGCTTTCCTACAGTCTGCCCCTCTGTAGGAAGCTGGCTCTCTATGTGGTGCACTAAAAAGTATGCAGTGCATAGTCTAGTGGATCCACAATTGGTTTGCAGAGGTAAAAGTGGATAGACCTAATGCTCTATTTTGCGGTAGTGTGGGCGAGCAGTTAAGCTCATCGGAGGATAGTTCTAAGCATTTGTTGTACTCACAGAGGCAATAAATGAGGCACACACCCAAAGAATAAATCTGAGACTAATTTAGAAAAACAACACTTCTTTTCATATATACTTCAAACTCAAGAACTTTGTTTCAAGGAAAATTAACTCTAAAGTATAAAACAGTTTTAGTTTAAAAATCGAGAGTGTTTTATTTGAGTTCTTCAATGTTAAATAGTGGGAGGAAAACAGTCAGCAAACAAGCATTTGTTGAAAACTCACGGTACCAATCTTTGAGGCTTAAGTTCTGGGCAAGGGTCGGGACCACACCAACAGATCAGTCCAGGCACCACTGGGACGGCCGGGTACAGAGGTGCGCGCTACGTGTTGGGTGCCCGTTGAATTATCCAGAATTGGATCTTTCATTGAATCACGTACTTGAATCATTTCCCGTCATCAAAGTAGGAGTCCCACAGTACCTTAGGAAAGCAATATGTAGGAATAGCCACCGGCTGTAATGTTGTTAGCCCTTAATCATACAGCCTATCCATGTATTTTTGAAAAAAGAACCGAACTTCACCTATTACCAATCAAATGCCAGTACCCTCTACAATACTCCCAAGAGAGGCTCTTTACCTCAGATTTTCTACCGCACATTGTGTGAATGGAGTCTCCAGGAGGTCTGCTCAGTTTTTGTCCTCTCAAAGCTACTTTATATTTTAAAAAATGTCAAATACTTCTAGAAAAGGCCTTTTTCGCACTTGTGAAACCTGTGACAAGAAAAGGCTACATGTGAATCATCCTCACAAGAATTGCTGGTACTGCCTGTCCCCCACATGTAGGAAAGCCCACTCTATCTGGCATGGTTACCCCCATTTTTTTTTTTTTCTCATGTCACTGTGCTTAGACTTCTTACACTGGGATCCTGCTAATCTGGACCCCAGTGATTGTGAGATCTCCCCTTAATTTTGATTGTCTTGGTACTACTTACACCCCACAATTGACAGACTGGTGTACCCCTGTAAGTCCCTGGTAGATGGCAATCTGATAGAGACTTCTAGTTGCAGATTCCTTACCTTTGAATTTCCCCAGGTGTCAGACTGGATCCAGAGATATTTCTTCTAGCAGTATCTCTGCACCCTGTCAGGTGGTGTCGGTCGACTCAGCGGGTGTCATTTGCGTCGTGCTCTCGTGATGACACCGTGGACGTATATAGGAGCCACCCTGGCATGCTGACGTTAGTTCTTTTTGCGGCAGCCTACATGCTGATCTGAAGAAGAGCTACCTCAGTAATTTTTTTACTACGTCGAAATTTTTGACGAGTTCGTGGATGCGTCGAGGGATGTCCTGTAAGACTGGATTCAAGCCCTGCGACTCTGTCACTGAACCATGTCGGTGACGGATCTGCACCTTGTGAGTCTCTGTGCCTGGAGCGCCGTCACAGCCAGAAGTCGTGCTCCGAGTGTCGGGCCATGAACCCGAAGGCTGTAAGGGAGCGGTCCCTAAAGCTCATGGGGGCCAGACACTCGACTCCCCGGCGCTCACAATCCCGTTCGAAAGGAAGGTCTGCAAACCGGCCGCGGAGTCACCACCACTCTTCGTCCTCCAGGTCATCGGGACATTCGGGTCACAAAAAGGTCAAAGAAGGACAAGCATTCTTCGACTTCACCCCGTCGATCGGATGATATGACGCGGAAAGAGCCTCGACGCTTTAGGCCTCCGTCCACGGAGCCTTCTTCTGAGTCGGCTCTGCACTTCCACGACTTCCTGGGAGCCAGAGCCACCCCTGCCCAACTTAAAGAATTTTACGAGGCCATGCGCCTTATTTTTGGGTGGTCTCACCCACCTTTGGAGCCTTTGGGCATAGGTTAGTCTTTTAGGGTTCCCTCGGTTTCAAAACCTACGGCTTCTGATGGATACAACTACCTGTGGATTCCTCACCTCATGAATACTCCCATGGCGCCAGCATTCGACGGAAATCTTCTTACTAGTCTCTGCACGTCGACGAGGACGTCACTGTCTCGCACGCGACGCCGTCTGATGTCATACAGGCAATAAGAGGTCCTCGACGACGTGCAGACGTCAGTTCCCTTTTTTCCGTGCATTCGAAACGGTTATCTTCGAGGGAGCAACTGTTACTCTTGCGGTTACAGTGTATATCTTGCTGCATACTCTTTCTCTGTGGAAATAATGTCGCAGAGAAAGTCTGGATTTAAGCCTTGTCGTGAGTGTGGAGGCAAGATGTCGGTGACGGATCCTCATTCCGATTGCCTTTGGTGTTTGAGCTCCGACCACGACGTCTCGACTTGTGATTCATGTCAGCACATGAATCCGAAGGCCCTTAAAGAACGCGAGGCGAAGCTGTTTATGGCCAAGTCAAAGGAGAAGCATCACAAGAAAAAGTCTTCTCCAAGACATCGGCGTCATTGAGACTCCCGGCGCCGTAGAGAATCTCGGCGTCATTCAAGGGAGGCTCGTTCCAGGTCTCCGGATCGGCGCCGAAGGACATGGGAGGTCAGTCCCACGGTGACGCCGCATCCTTCGACGTCGTTGCCCTCTCCGGCGTCTCCAACTTCGCCTGGACAGGCGTCGGTGATTGAGGTATTGGAGCCTCAAGTGTTTTCTCCGGCGCAGACGCCGAGGCCGGCGTCGGGGTCGCCTCCGAGTCAGGCACCCCAGTATCCGGCTTTTCCCACCCCTGGAGCCGATAGTTCCGCATTCTTGAATGCGATGTATGCCATCTTCCAACAGATGGCTCCAGGGGGTGCTCCGGCTGGGCCTTTGGCCTTTTCTTTGGGTGATCCTGCGCCTCTTCGGCCGGCACCCTTTATGCCCTTTCTCCCGTTTGGGAACGTGGGCTCGGCGCCAGTGTCGGTGCCGGTGGCCGCTCCGGTGGCTTCGGAGGGATTGGCCCCAGGGATTTCCATCCCGTCGACGTCGAGATTTCGGCCTGTGACTCCGGTGGGTCCATCCGTTTCAACTGCTCTTCAGTCGGCGCCGAAGTTACCTGTGGCGCCGGATGCGGCGTCGGTGGCTTCGGAAGATCGGCGCCGATCTCCGACTTCGGCGGAGGTATTGTCGACTCCGCGGATTGAGCAACGACTGCATTCAAGGAGGCGTGCTCTCCGGGTACTAGAAGAGCAGGAGTACCAACGAGCCCTAGAGGAAGGAGAGCTAGAGGACTCGGGTGATGGGCTGCGTGGACTGGAGTCGGCCAGTGGGCTGGACACTTCCCCCGAGTGGGACCTTTCGTCCCCGGGGGAATATACCGAGGAAGCTGCTTCCTTTCATACAGTGGTACGGAAGGCAGCTAGTTTTTTGGACCTGCCTTTGCCGGTGGTGGAGGCGAAACAAAACCTTTTGACAGAGGTGTTGCATCCGGCCTCAGCCGCGGCGTAGCCTCTATTACCTTTTAATGACGCTCTGCTGGATCCGGTTTTAGAGGTGTGGAAGAAGCCGGCATCTTCCCCAGCAGTTCACAGAGCCGTGGCCAGGAGGTATCGGACGGCTCCAACTGATCCTGGTTTCCTATCTAGGCACCCTACGCCGGAGAGCTTGGTTGTGCAGGCCTCCTGTTGTTCCAAGTCAGCGCCTGGTTCTTTTCCGACGGTGCCTGGGGACAGAGATTCAAAAAAGCTGGAGGCGCAGTCGAAGAAGATTTTTTCGTCCTGCAGTCTGGCATTAAAAGCCACCAATGCAACCTGTATCCTGGGGAGGTATATTCATGCTCTGATGGATGACATCTCCTCTTCGTTTACAGAGCTTCCCCAGGGTCTTTTGGATGTTGTCTCTGATGCCCAGGCTGCTGCGACCCAAATTATCCAGACGGGACTGGATACCACCGACTCGGTAGCCAGAGCAATGGGCACAACTGTGGTGGAAAGGAGACAGGCCTGGCTCCGTAACTCGGGCTTTTCGGCAGATGTACAGTCCACATTGTTGGATCTCCCGTTTGATGGGGACAAACTGTTTGGGGCTAAGGCTGATTCGGCCTTGGAACGGTTTAAGGAGAGCAGGGCCACGGCTAAGTCGTTGGGACTCCAAGCTCCTTCTTCCACGGCCTCTTCCAGATTCTTCAGGAGGTTTCGTGGATTTGGGCGTGGCTCTTCCTCCTCTTCCTTTCGGGGAAGATATCAGCAACCTGCCTCTTCCCATCCCTATAGATCTTTTAGGGGGAGGGGTAGGGTCCGCACCAGGGGAGCTTCTCAGCAGCACTCTGCCTCTTCCTCATCCTCTGGCGGGGTGCAGCAGGGGAAGCAGCCTTAGGCTTCCACCATTTCCCACTCACTCCTCTCCTGTAGGGGGAAGATTACAGCATTTTCTCACCAAATGGGAGACTGTTACGTCGGACACTTGGGTTCTCAGTGTTGTGGGAAAAGGCTACACCCTTCCCTTTCGGGAGTTTCCGCCCCTCATCCCGCCCCGCCCTTCGTATTGTTCACAAGAACACCTCCTGTTGCTAGAACAGGAGGTAGAAGTCCTCCTTTTAAAGGGCGCGGTGGAGTTGGTCCCGGAGCAGGAAAGGGGTCAAGGAGTTTACTCAAGGTATTTCCTGATTCCCAAGAAGGATGGTCGTTTGAGACCAATTCTGGACCTGAGGATCTTGAATTGGTTCCTCAAGCAGGAAAAGTTCAAGATGCTGCCCCTAGCACAAGTGCTTTTGGCGTTGAACATGGAAGACTGGATGGTGTCTGTCGACTTGCAGGATGCTTACTTTCATATCCCGATACTCAAGTCACACAGGAAGTATCTCCGGTTTGTGGTGGGATCGCAACACTACCAGTTTGCGGTCCTTCCGTTTGGTCTTACTTCAGCACCTCGAGTCTTCACGAAGGTGATGTCGGTGGTTGCGGCAGAGCTCAGAAGGAAGGGGATAGCAGTATTCCCTTACTTGGACGATTGGTTGATCAAAGCCAAGTCCCCGGAGCTTGTGTTGCGTCATCTGCAGTCAACAACCCAGTTGTTGTTCGACCTGGGCTTTTCGGTGAATGAGCCCAAATCTCACCTAGAGCCCTCTCAGCGCCTCCTGTTCATAGGGGCAGTACTGGATACAACATTGGGTCGGGCCTTTCCTCCGCCTCAGCGGATTCAAGATATTCAGGATTTGGTTCCAATGTTTCGAAATGGAGCGGTAGTTCCAGTCCTCAAGGTCCTTCGTCTGCTCGGTCTTTTTGCCTCCTGCATTCTGTTGGTCACGCATGCTCGCTGGCACATGAGGGCTCTTCAGTGGTGCCTCCGAAGGCAGTGGTCTCAACACAGAGGGGATCTAGAGGGTACTGTCAAGATCTCCAGAGATGCTGCTGTGGATTTGAAGTGGTGGATTGCAAGCAACAATCTTTCACAAGGAAAGCCGTTCCAGCAGTCGCCACCAGTGGCCACAGTCATAACGGATGCTTCCACTCTAGGGTGGGGAGCTCATCTGGGGGATCTGGAGATCAAAGGTCTTTGGTCTCCAGAGGAACAGATTTTTCACATCAATCTGTTAGAGTTACGGGCTGTACGTCTGGCTCTCAAGGCCTTCCTCCCTTCCCTTCGTGGTCAGTCGGTACAGGTCCTAACGGACAATACTACCACGATGTGGTACATAAACAAGCAGGGAGGAGTGGGGTCGTACCTTCTCTGCAGAGAAGCTCTTCGACTATGGTCCTGGGCAAAGGACCATCGGATTTGCTTGATAGCAAACCATCTGGCCGGAGTTTTGAACGTGCGTGCGGACAGTCTCAGTCGCCACTTCTCGGCAGACCACGAGTGGCGTCTCCATCCAGATCAAGTCCGTTTAATCTTCCAGAAGTGGGGGTTTCCTCGGGTAGATCTGTTCGCCACTCGAGAGAACGCGCATTGTCCGTTGTTCTGCAGCCTTCAGTATCCGATGCAGGAAGCGTTGGGGGACGCGTTTCAAATGACCTGGTGCGGCCAGTTGCTTTACGCGTTTCCTCCCATACCCTTGATTCCTCGAGTATTGAGGAAGATTCGCCAAGACCGGGCTCTAGTAATCTTAATAGGTCCGGATTGGCCAAGGAGGGTGTGGTACTCCGACCTTCTCCAACTCTCAACGTGCCCGCCGCTCCGTCTCCCTTTCAGGGCAGACCTCCTCTCACAGTCGCAGGGGCAGGTTCTACACCCCAACCTCCAGAGTCTGCACCTACATGCCTGGAGATTGAACGGGGCAACCTGAGTTCCTTCTCTCTCCCGCCTGAGGTAGTGGATGTTATATTAGCGGCCAGGCGACACTCCACTAAATCTATCTACGCTAATAGGTGGTCTAAATTTGTTGCGTGGTGTGGAGAGAGGCAGATTGATCCTTTACATGCTCATCTATCGGACGTTTTGTCTTTTGCTCTATCTCTGGCGCAGAAAGGTTGTGCAGTGGCTACCATTAAAGGTTATTTATCGGCCTTGTCAGCCTTCATATGTCTTCCAGACCAACCATCTTTATTTAAATCCCCTATTGTTATCAGATTCTTGAAAGGTCTTCTAAATCAATATCCTCCAAAGCCATTCGTTATGCCGCAATGGGATTTGTCCTTAGTCCTGACTTTCCTTATGGGGTCCCCTTTTGAACCTATGCATTCTTGCCCCTTGAGGTATTTGGTTTTAAAAACAGTCTTCCTGATAGCTATAACATCAGCAAGGAGAGTGAGTGAGTTGCAGGCCTTATCAGTAAAACCCCCTTATACAACTTTTTATGGGGATAAGGTGGTGTTGAGGACCAAGGCTGCTTTCCTCCCGAAGGTTGTTTCACCCTTCCATTTGGCTCAGGCAATTACTTTGTCCACGTTCTATCCTCCGCCTCATCCTTCCAAAGAGGAAGAAAGACTGCACCGTCTGGACCCAAAGAGAGCGTTGAGCTTCTTTATCGATAGAACAAGGGATTTCAGGCTGGAGGATCAGCTGTTTATTGGATACGTGGGCAAGAGGAGAGGAAAGGCAGTCCACAAGAGAACACTATCCAGGTGGGTTGTTCTTTGCATTAAAATATGTTACTCTTTGGCAAAGAAGGATCCTCCTGAGGGCATTAGAGCTCATTCCACCAGAGCTAAGTCGGCCACTTCGGCCTTAGCCAGAGGTGTTCCTGTGGTCGACATCTGCAAGGCCGCAACTTGGTCGTCCCTTCACACTTTTGCAAAACATTACTGTTTAGATTCTGAGGTTAGAAGGGACGGTCATTTTGCACGGTCAGTGCTGCAGGATTTCTTGGTTTGACCATTTAGGCACCCACCGCCGGGCGTGGTACTGCTTTGGGACTCTATTCATGAGGTGAGGAATCCACAGGTAGTTGTATCCATCAGAAGAACGAGTTACTTACCTTCGGTAACGACTTTTCTGGTGGATACATTAGCTACCTGTGGATTCCTCACGGTCCCACCCGCCTCCCCGTTGCCTTTATGGTCTTGCCAAGTAATCCTTGAGTGCGCTCCTCTTGGTCTTTGAGGGTGCAATAGATGTATATATAATATATTTATGTATATATATATGTATATGTGTATATATCTTTATGTATATACTTGGTGTGTGTATATATTTTGAAAAGAGAGAGTTATATATATATATATATATATATATGTACATAAAAAGATTTACAGTTATTCATACAATGTGGTGTATTTTTACAATATAATGGATGTTGCCTTGCTCTTTCATTGCATTGCCTGGTTGTTCTCATGCATGTAAAAAATGATTGGTACTGACGTCTGCACGTCGTCGAGGACCTCTTATTGCCTGTATGACGTCAGACGGCGTCGCGTGCGAGACAGCGACGTCCTCGTCGACGTGCAGAGACTAGTAAGAAGATTTCCGTCGAATGCTGGCGCCATGGGAGTATTCATGAGGTGAGGAATCCACAGGTAGCTAATGTATCCACCAGAAAAGTCGTTACCGAAGGTAAGTAACTCGTTCTTCGGCCACGGCTCCGGAGGGCTCATCCAGATCCAATTGTGGATCCGTCCCAATGCCAGTCATGCCCCGGCGACCTTCCGTGGCGTCGGGTCAGACGTCTATGCTCCCGATGTCAGTTGGGCCCACAATCAACGTCAATCCCATCCTCATAACCGATGACCTGGGCCCAGGGTTGATCCAGACCCTTATTCTTGTGGGTACGGATACGGGGAGAGTATGGAGGGGACGCTGGACCCTTTACAATACCAGCTTGACCCCCAAAGGAACTGGGTGCAGGATTTGGGTGATGCCAGTGGTCTTGACACCTCCCCTGACACTGGTATGCTCTCTCCTCCTAGCGTGGCTACGGAGGAGGGTGCCTTCTACTAGGTCCTGAACCTCGAGCTACCTTCTGTGGAAGTTAGGCCTAATATCGTAACTGACGTGCTTCAGCCAAGGTCTTCCTCTTCCGAGCTCCTCCTTTCCTTTAATGAAGCACTGACAGACTTCCTTTTGGATACTTGGTCCAGACCCAGCACAGGGTCTCCTGTGAATAGTACGATTGCCCTCTGCCATCGGCCTGCACCGTCTGACCTGAATTTCTCACCCAACACCATGCCTGAGAGCCTTGTCATCCAGGCTGCTTCTTCATCAGGTGCATTCCCTAACGCACCCCTGTATAGGGAATCAAAAAGACTGGATTATTTGGGGGACATAGTTGTTTTCTTCCAACAGTCTAGCGTTGCGGTCCGTGAACACCACATGCCTTTTGGGCCACTATTCCCATACTCTCTGGGATACGGTCGTGCAAGTGCTGCCTGCAGTTCCAGAGGAGGTCCACACTGTCCTGTCCCAAGCTGTAACAGATGGGAGGGATGCAGCTAAGTTCATGATTCGTTGTGGGCTGGATACGACCGACTCTCTGGGCAGATCGGTTGCATTGACTGTGGCATTGAGACGCCACGCCTGGCTGAGAAGATTTGGCTTTTCGGGGGATGTCCAGCAATCCTTGATGGACATGCCCTTTGATGGCACACGTCTCTTCAGAGACAAGGCGGACTCGGCGCTCGAGCGCTTTAAGGGTTCCCGAACCACGGCCCGGTCCCTTGGCCTCGCATCCGCACCTAGACCCCAGCAGTCCGCCTTTGGCCCCTTTCATAGCTATGGAAGGGGCACCCAACCGCGTCCTTTTCCTACTGACCCGTGCATGCTGTACAGCCCCTGCGTGGACATGGGATCCCATGTTCTTGGGGATCAGGGAGCCAGTGGATGGTGGTTAACGAATCAGGATTGGATCAAGGGCAGATCCCTCTCCTTTCCCCAACCGGATCTTATGGTCGTGACAGATGGACCTCCCCTGGGATGGGGTGGCCACATGGAAGAGGCAGATATCAGAGGCCTCTGGTCTCTGGCAGAAACCGGGCTCCATATGAATTATCTGGAGCTCCGAGCTATTCGACTAGCATTGAAAGCATTTCTTCCCTCCCTCGAGGGGAAAGCATTGCAGGTGTTCACAGAGAACACCACTGCCATGTGGTATTGCAACAAACAAGGCGGAGTGGGGTCGTGGACCCTTTGTCAAGAGACCCTTTGTCTCTGGACTTGGCTGGAACATCAGGGCATTTACCTGGTGGTTAAACACCTGGCAGGCTCCTTGAATGCCAGAGTGGACGATGCTTTGTCGACCACGAATGGCGTCTCCATCCGGAGGTGGCTCAGGGTCTCTTCCTTCAGTGGTGAGAACCTTGGTTAGACGTGTTCGCCTCCGTAGAGAATGCGCAATGTCAGCTGTTTTGCGCGTTGAAGTTTCAAAGGTGGCACTCTTTTGGCGACGCTTTGTCGTGAGTTGGTTTCACGCCTCCTGTACGCCTTCCGCCAATACCACTTCTGCCCAGAGTTCTGAAGATCAGGCAAGACCGGGCCCAAGTAATACTGGTGGCTCCCGACTGGGCACGAAGAGTCTGGTATCACGAGCTTTTGAACTTGGCCATAGCTCCTCCGATCAGACTGCCCCTTCGGGAGGATCTTCTGTCGCAGCAACAGGGGAAGGTTCTCTGCCCGAACCTGTCAACTCTGCGACTTCATGCGTGGAGATTGAGCGGCAACAGTTGACTTCTTTTGACCTGCCTCCCGAAGTCTGTGACGTTATCTTGGCAGCCAGGCGTCCCTCAACCAAAACTGTATACGCCTGTTGTTGGAAAAAATTTGTGGCATGGTGCATCAACGTTTCTGGCCACATGGGGAGAGTGCCTTTGTCACTCTATGGCCAGGAACAAAGCCTGTACTGGGTGGTGGTGCTTCTCAACTCCCCCTGCAGGAACTGTAATACCTGGCGGTAAGCCTCAAAGGCTCATGCCTTTTGTTACAGCACCCCAGGGCATCCCAGCTAGAGGAGATGCCCGCCCCTCCGGCCACTGCCCCCACTTTTGGCGGAAAGGCTGGAGGAGATAATGAGAAAAACAAGGAGGAGTTACACAACAGTCAGGACAGCCCCTAAGGTGTTCTGAGCTGAGGTGACCCCTGCCTTTAGAAATCCTCCATCTTGAGATTGGAGGATTCCCCCAATAGGATTAGGGATGTGCTCCCCTCCCCTCAGGGAGGAGGCACAAAGAGGATGTAGCCACCCTCCAGGACAGCCATTGGCTACTGCCTCCAGACCTAAACACACCCCTAAGTTTAATATTTAGGGGCACCCCAGAACCCAGGAAAACAGATTCCTGCAACTTGAAACTAGGACTGCTGACCTGAAAGCCCCGCAGAGACGACAGAGACAACTGACTTGGTCCCAGCTCTACCGGCCTGTCTCCAGACTCAAAGAACCTGCACAGCGACACATCCGATGGGGACCAGCGACCTCTGAAGCCTCAGAGAACTGCCCTGACCCCCAGGACCAAGAAACTCCAGTGAGCAGCGGCTCTGCTCAAAAACAGCTACATCTTTGCAACAAAGAAGCAACTTCCAAAGAACTCACTGTTCCCGCCGGAAGCTTGAGACTTCACACTCTGCACCTGACGCCCCTGGCTCAAGATCCAGAGAACCAACACCATAGGGTGGACTCCCCGGCGACTGTGACCCCGTGAGTAGCCCGAGATGACCCCCTTGGGCCCCCACAGCGATGCCTGCAGAGAGAATCCAGAGGCTCCCCCTGACTGTGACTGCCTGTAACAAGGGACCCGCCGCCTGGACCAAGCACTGCACCCGCAGCCCCCAGGACCTGAAAACCGAACCACAGGTGGTGGCTGTCCTGAGAAGCCCCCAACCCCCTCCCCCACCGTGCCTGCCTGCACCGCTAAAGTGACCCCCGGGTCCCTCCATTGTTTCCTATCTAAAACCCGGCGCCTGCTTTGCAGGCTGCACCTGTGCCGCTGAGGGTGTGTTTGGTGTGCCTCCTTGAGCTCTCAAAGTGAGAGATAGTGTGCACAGAGTCCAAAGGTTCCCCTTAGAGGTTGATAGTGTCAAAATTAGATAATACAAATTCTCTATTTTGTGGTAGTGTGGTCGAGCAATAGGCTTATCAGAGGGTAGTGTTAAGCATTTGTTGTACACACACAGGCAATAAATGAGGAACACACACTCAAAGACTTACTCCAGGCCAATAGTTTTTATATAAAAAAAAAATCTGTTCTTAATTTATTTTAGAACCACAAGATTCAAGATTTGAAGTAAATACATAAAATGCAAGGTACTCCACTCAGGTAAGTAAAGAACTTTGAATTAATGCTATAACATACACAGTATAGGTTAAAATGGCAATAAGTTATTGTAAAAGTGGACACAGTGCTAAAAACAACAGTTCCTGGGGGAGGTAAGTAAGGTTAACTTTCTTAGGTAAGTAAGGCACTTACAAGTTCAGTCTCCTGGGCTTAGGCAGCCCACCGTTTGGGGTTCAAGGCACCCCCAAAGTCACCGCACCAGCAACACAGGGCCGGTCAGGTGCAGATGTCAAACGAGGGCCAAAAACAGACGCCTATGGAGAACAGAGGTGCTCAGGTTCCAGTCTGCTAGCAGGTAGTACCTGCGTCCTCGGGGAGCAGACCAGGGGGGTTTTGTAGAGCACTGGGGGGGACACAAGTAGGCACACAAAACGCACCCTCAGTGGTACAGGGGCGGCCGGGTACAGTGTGCAAAGTTGGCGGCAGGTTTGCTATAGAAAGCAGTGCAGGGACCCGGGGGTCACTTAGGCGATGCAGGCAGAGCACAGAGGGACTTCTCGGGCCAGCCACCGACTGGGCTAGGGAGAGGGCCGTCTGCTGGTAACTCCTGCACTGGAGGTTGGCGCCTCTCGGGCCTGGGTGCTGCGGGTGCAGTGCTTGGTCCCGGCGCCAGGTTCCTTGTTACCAGGCAGTTGCAGTCAGCGGGAGCCTCTGGATCCTCTCTGCAGGCGTCGCTGTGGGAGTGCAGGTGTGTCGACTCAGGTTACTCACGTCATTTCAGTCGCCTGGGAGCGCTCTATGCAGTGTTTGCACCCGACGCCCCTGGCTTGAACTCCAGTGAAGTTTCACGCCTCCGGCGGGAAGAGTAAGTTCTTTAAAAGTTGCTTCTTTGTTGCAAAGATGTTGCTGTTGTTGAAAAGTGGCGCTGTTCTCTGGAGTTTCTCGGTCCTTCGGATTCAGGGCAGTCCTCTGAGTCCTCAGAGGTCGCTGGTCCCTGTCTGATGCGTCGCTGTGCAGGTTCTTTGAGTCTGGAGACAGGCCGGGAGGGCTGGGGCCAAGTCAGTTGTCCGTCGTCTCTGCGGGGCTTTCAGGTCAGCAGTCCTTCTTGTTGTAGGTTGCAGAAATCTGTTTTCCTGGGATCAGGGTTGCCCCAAATACTAAATTTAGGAGTGTGTCTAGGTCTGGGGGGCTGTAGCTAACCGCTACTGTCCTGGAGGGTGGCTACACCCTCTTTGTGCCTCCTCCCTGAGAGGAGAGGGGCACATCCCTAATCCTATTGGGGGAATCCTCCAATCTCAAGATGGAGGATTTCTAAAGGCAGGGGTCACCTCAGCTCAGGACACCCTAGCGGCTGTCCTGACTGGTGAGTGACTTCTCCTTAGTGACTGGAGGGGCGGGCATCTCCACTAGCTGTGATGCCCTGGGGTGTTGTAACAATGAGCCTTTGAGGCTCACCGTCAGGTGTTACAGTTCCTGCAGGGGGAGTTGAGAAGCACCACCACCCAGTACAGGCTTTGTTCCTGGCCAGACAGTGACAAAGGCACTCTCCCCATGTGGCCAGAAACGCGTCTGGTTGTGGCTGGCTGGCAGGAACTGGTCAGCCTAGCACTAGGGGTAGGACTGGTATTCAGGGGGCATCTCTAAGATGTCCTCTGGGTGTACTTTACCATAAATCCCACACTGGTTTTAGTGTGCATTTATTGTGATGAGACGTTTGATTCCAAACTTCCCAGATTTCAGTGTAGCCATTATGTAACTGGAGTTCGTGTTTGAAAAACTCCAAGACCATCTACTCTTTATGGCTACCCTGCACTTGCAATGTCTAAGGTTTTGCTTAGTCACTGTAGGGGCATAGTGCTCATGGACATATGCCCTCACCTGTGGTATAGTGCATCCTGCTAGAGGGGTGACTTACCTATGCCACAGGCAGTGAGGCGGCCATGGCACTCTGAGGGGAGTGCCATGTCGACTTAGTCTTTTTCTCCCCACCAGCACACACAAGCTGTGCTGAGTGAGGGGTCCCCAGGGTGGCATAAGACATGCTGCAGCCCTTAGAGACATTCCCTGGTCCCAGTGCCCTTGGTACCAGGGGTACCATTTACAAGGGACTTATCTGTGTGCCAAGGCTTTGTCAGTTGTGGTAACAAAGGTACAGTTTAGGGAAAGAACATTGGTGCTGGGTCCTGGTTAGCAGAGTCCCAGCACAGTTTCAATCATAGCTGGCATCAGCAAAAGGCCAAAAGTCAGGGGGTAATCATGCCAAGGAAGGCATTTCCTTACAGTGTGTCTGTAATAAAGTACCTTTATTTTTGCAACACTGTGTGGTTCCTTCATGTGTGTTATGTTAATTTGTGACTACTGTGGTATTGCATGTACTTCACATGCCTTCTAGTTAAGTCTTGGCTGCTCACCACAGCTACACTAGAGAGCCCTGACTGTCCAGATACTGTAATATTAACTGTTAGGGGTTCGCTTGGACCCAGTATAAGGTGTAACACCATAGGTGTCCACCACACACTCAGCCAGCTTACCTGAGAGTGCCCTTACCCCAGGATACCCAGAAGACAGGAGTACCTACACCAGAGATCTGTATGCAGGGGGGGGGGGGGGGGGGACGACTGTCTCTGAAGAATGTTGTAGGAGGCTGGCTCAATTCATGGTGTGTAACCCTGTCCTGAATCCAGGTAAGCCTTAAGGATAGTGAATAGGTGTAGGAAAGTACCATCTTGCCTGGCATGTTACCCCCATTTTTACTTGTGTGTCAGTTTGTTTATGCCTGTTTCACTGGGATCCTGCTAACCAGGACCCCAGAGTTACATAGTTTTGGCCTGAATGTGTTCCCTGTGTGGTACCTAACTGTGTCACTGAGGCTCTGCTAACCAGAACCTCAGTGCTTATGCTCTCTCTGCTTTTAAAATTGTCACTGCAGGCTAGTGACCATTTCTAGCAATTCTGATTGGCACACTGGAACACCCTTATAATTCCCTAGTATATGCTACCTAGGTACCCAGGGTATTGGGGTTCCAGGAGATCCCTATGGGCTGCAGCATTTCTTTTGCCACCCATAGGGAGCTCCGACAATCCTTAAACAGGACTGCCACTGCAGCCTGAGTGAAATAACATCGACGTTATTTCACAGCCATTTTACACTGAACTCAGGTAACTTATAAGTCACCTATATGTCTAACCCTCACTTAGTGGAGGTTAGGTGCAAAGTTACTAAGTGTGAGGGCACCCTGGCAATAGCCAAGGTGCCCCCACATAGTTCAGGGCAATTTCCCCAGACTTTGAGTGCGTGGACAGCATTACACGCGTGCACTACATATAGATCATTGATACTCAAAGTACGGCCCAGGGGCAGTAGTGGGCTGAATCAGTGCAAACATTAATCAAGAAATTAAATAAACAAGCAAGCATTTATGTCAGGTTAACTGAAATTAAAGGAAGGAAGTAACTAGGTTATCCAGCACTGTTTATCTTTAGAAACACCTTTATTTTTAAAGCAATATTGTAAAAATATGATTAAATCCACTCAAAATTCAGAAAGCGTATTTCATTAACAAAAAAAAAGTTCCACCTTCGTACATTACATTTCATCAGTACATTGAGAATTTTATTTTTTTTAAGTATGTTTTTAAACATGAATTTACATTTGTTTTCCCCCCAGCCTGACAAGTGTCAATAGTGAACTAAGATGCATGTCAGCTGTGAAGTGCACCCTGTGGGTTGGGTTCCTGTTATACACAAACATTATAGTTTATTAAATCAAACACTGGGGAAAGTTTTGCACATTCCACATCTTGAGGTCATGTATTTCGACATGCTTTTGAAGAAAAAAGGGAAAGTGGAACAAAACAATTGCCTAGGATCACGCAATTTGATAAAATGGGGAAACTGTGATTAATTCTAGTTTGCAGCTGTTATGTGTTTAGTTTCCACTACACCCACTTTACTGGCACCACTCCCTGGAACTTTCTCCTTCCAAGTGCCACATTTCTGGCATCCATGCGGCCCTCGTCACATCATAGACCAAAAATGTTGGCCCCCGGAAAAATGTTTGAGAGTACCCATGATATAGATCAATACCTATATGTAGCTTCAAAATGGTAACTCCGAACATGGCTATGTAACATGTCTAAGATCATGGAATTGGCCCTCCATGCCAAATCTGGTATTGCGGTGCCAATTCCATGTATCCCCAGGGCTCCAGCATGGACCCCGGGTACTGCCAAACTAGCTCTCTGGGGTTTTCACTGCAGCTACCGCTGCTGCCAACCCACAAACAGGCTTCAGCCCTCCTGGGGTCTGGGAAGCCCAGTCCCAGGAAGGCAGAACAACGGATTTCCTCTGAGAGAGGGTGTTAAACCCTCTCCCTTTGGAAATAGGTGTTATGGGCTTCAGAGGAGTAGCCTCCCATGGCCTCTGGGAATGCTTTAAAGGGCACAGATGGATCCTTCCTTGCATAAACCAGGCTACACTGGTTCAGGGATCCACCAGCCCCTGCTCTGGCGCGAAACTGGACAGAGAAAAGAGGAGTGACCATTCCCCTGTCCATCACCACCCCAGGGGTGGTGCCCAGAGCTCCTCCAGTGTATCCCAGACCTCTGCCATCTTGAATGATGCAGAGGTGTGAGGGCACAATGGAGGCCTCTGAGTGGCCAGTGCCAGCAGGTGACGTCAGAGACTCCTCCTGATAGGTGCTTACCTGGTTAGGTGGCCAATCCTCCACTGAGGGCTGTTTAGAGTCTCTCCTGTGGGTTTCTTGTCAGATAACGAATGCAAGAGCTCACCAGAGTTCCTCTGCATCTCCCTCTTTGACTTCTACCAAGGATCGACCGCTGACTGCTCCAGGATGCCTGCAAAACTGCAACAAAGTAGCAAGACGACCAGCAACATTGTAGTGCCTAATTCTGCCTGCTTTCTCTTCTGTTTCCTGGCGGTGCATGCTCTGAGGACTGTCTGTCTTCACCCTGCACTGGAAGACAAGAAGAAATCTCCTGTGGGTCGACGGAATCTTCCCCCTGCTACCACAGGCACCAAACTTCTGCTTCACTGGTCACCTGGGTCCCCTCTCATCCTGACACACGTGGTCCCTGGAACACAGGAGCTGGATCCAAGTGAACCCGACAGTCCAGTGGTCTTTCTGTCCAAATTTGGTGGAGGTAAGTCCTTGCCTCCCCACGCCAGACAGTACTCCTGTGTACTGCGTGAACTGCAGCTGTTAGGGCTTCTGTGCACTTTTGCAAGGAATCCTTCGTGCACAGCACAACCCAGGTCCCCAGCACTCCATCCTGCATTGCTCAACTCACTGAGTTGACCACCGCCTTCGTGGGACTCTCCTTTGTAGTGTTGAGACGACCGCCGTGCTCAGTTTTCTTGAATCCCTGTCCAAGTGCTTCTGTGGGTGGTGCCTGCTTCTGGTGGGCTCTCTGTGTTGCTGAGCGCCCCCTTTGTCACCTCCTCCAAGGGGCGACCTCCTGGTCGTTCCTGGGCCCGGGCAGCACCCATTTTCTTCAACTGCGACATTTGCAGCTAGCAAGGCTTGTTTGCGGTCTTTCTGCGTGGAAACAACTCTGCATCCTCCAGCACGCAGTGGGACATCTGTGCAAAGGAGAAGTTCCTAGCAATTTATGTTGTTGCAGAATCTTCAGCTTCTTCCACCCGGAGGCAGCCATTTTGCACCTTCATCCGGGGTTCAGTGGGCTCCTGTCCCCCCTGGACACTTATGTGAATCTTGGACTCTGTTCCCTTCCTTTGCAGGTCCTCAGGTTCAGGAATCCGTCTGCAGTGCTTTGCAGTCAGTTGTGGTCTTTGCAGAATCTCCTATCACGACTTTAGTGTGTTTCTGGGGAAGTAGGGTAACTTTACTCCTACTTTTCAGGGTCTTGGGATAGGGTATCTTGGACACCTTTAGTGTTTCCTTACACTCCCAGTGACCCTCAACACACTACACTAGGCTGGGGTCCCCTAAGTAGTTCGCATTCCACTTTCTTATTATATGGTTTGTGTTGCCCCTAGGCCTATTGCATTCTACAGTGTTTGCACTACGTTTCTAACTGTTTACTTACCTGATTTTGGTTTGTGTGTATATTTTGTGTATTTTACTTACCTCCTAAAGGAGTTTATCCTCTGAGATATTTTTGGTACATTGTCACTAAAATAAAGTACCTTTATTTTTTGTATCTCTGAGTATTGTGATTCTTATGATATAGTGCTATATGATATAAGTGGTATAGTAGGAGCTTGGCATGTCTCCTAGTTCAGCCTAAGCTGCTCTTCTATAGCTACCTCTATCAGCCTAAGCTGCTACAACACTACTAATCTACTAATAAGGGATAACTGGACCTGGCACAAGGTGTAAGTACCATCAGGTACCCACTATAAGCCAGGCCAGCCTCCTACATTGATGATGCAGCGGTGGGATAAGTACTCGTAACTGCTTTACCACTTTGTCATTGGTGCTTTTCATTAGAAAAACATATTCCAAATACTTAAACTTACAAGGGACTTATCTGTGTGCCAGGTGTGTGCCAATTGTGGGAACAAAGGTACAGTTTAAGGAAGGAACACTGGTGCTGGGGCCTGGTTAGCAGGGTCCCAGCACACTTTTAATCATAACTGGCATAAACAAAAGGCAAAAAGTCAGGGGGTAACCATGTCAAGGAGGCATTTCCTTATACTTGGCCCACAGATAAGTCCCTTGTAAATGGATGTTGGCCAGCACTGACACATGTATTCTGCAATTGCAGGACCTTGTGGGTTAGGTAAGGATTCCCTGAGGGTGGCACAATTGGTGCTGCAGTCCTCAGAGTCCTTCCTAAGTACTCAAGACCCTCGGAACCAGGGGTATCATTTACTAGGGACTTGCAGTGGTAGCTAAAGAGTTTGCCAGTTGGGAAAAACAACTGTGCAGTTTTGGGGGTAGAGCTCTGGCATTGGGAACCTGGTTAGCAGGGACCCAGGGCACTTTCAGTCAAAATCACATCAGATACCAGGCAAAGGTGGGGGCTAAGCATGTCAAAAAGAATGCTTTCCTACACAGGGTCTCACCAGAGCACATATAACTGCTCACGGAAGAGGTACAGCCCCTTCTTCTCAAAGGCGCCATTGAAGAAGTACCACATCAAAAGGGGTTAGGAGAGTACTTCCCTGTATTTCCTAATACCCAGGAAAGATGGCTCACTCAGACCAATTCTCGACCTAAGGCAAACAAATATATTCTCTCAGAACATTTCTGTATGGTCACCTGTCAAGATGCCATACCTGTACTATAGCAGGGGTGTAGGAAGTTGGCTCTGTATGTACTATGTCAAAGTAAGAAATAGCATGCACAGAGTCCAATGGTTCCCCTTAGAGGTAAGATAGTGGCAAAAAGAGATAATTCTAATGCTCTATTTTGTGGTAGTGTGGTCGAGCAGTAGGCTTATCAGAGGAGTAGTGTTAAGCATTTATTGTACACACACAAGCAATAAATGAGGATCACACACTCAGACAATTCCAGGCCAATAGGTTTTTGTATAGAAAAATATATTTTCTTAGTTTATTTTAAGAACCACAGGTTCAAGAATTACAAGTAATACTTCAAATGAAAGGTATTCCAGGTAGGTACTTTAGGAACTTTGAATTAGCAAAATAGCATATGCAGTTTTCACATAAATGACATATAGCTATTTTAAAACTAGATACTGTGCAATTTTCAACAGTTCCTGGGGGAGGTAAGTGTTTTAGTTTTTGCAGGTCAGTAAACCACCTACAAGGTTCACGTTTGGGTCCAAGGTAGCCCACCGTGGGGGGGTTCAGGGCAACCCCAAAGTTACCACACCAGCAGCTCAGGGCCGGTCAGGTGCAGAGGTCAAAGTGGTGCCCAAAACGCATATGCTTCAATGGAGAAGAGGGTGCCCCGGTTCCAGTCTGCCAGCAGGTAAGTACCCGCGTCTTCGGAGGGCAGACCAGGGGGGTTTTGTAGGGCACCGGGGGGGACACAAGTCAGCACAAAAAGTACACCCTCAGTGGCACGGGTGCGGCCGGGTGCAGTGTGCAAACAAGCGTCGGGTTCGCAATAGAAATCAATGGGAGACCAAGGGGTCTCTTCAGCGATGCAAGCAAGGGGGGGGGCTCCTCTGGGTAGCCACCACCTTGGCAAGGGAGAGGGCCACCTGGGGGTCGCTCCTGCACTGGAGGTCGGATCCTTCAGGTCCTGGGGGCTGCAGGTGCAGAGTCTTTACCAGGCGTCGGGTCTTTGAAGCAGGCAGTCACGGTCAAGGGGAGCCTCTGGATTCCCTCTGCAGGCGTCGCTGTGGGGGCTCAGGGGGGTCAACTCTGGCTACTCACGGTCTTGTAGTCTCTGGGGAGTCCTCCCTATGGTGTTTGTTCTCCACAAGTCGATCCGGGGGTATCGGGTGCAGAGTGCAAAGTCTCACGCTTACGGCGGGAAACGTGTGTTGTTTCAAAGTTGCTTCTTTGTTGCAAAGCTGCAGTCTTTGGTGAACAGAGCCACTGTCCTCAGGAGTTCTTGGTCCTTCTAGATACAGGGTAGTCCTCTGAGGCTTCAGAGGTTGCTGTACCCTGGGAACGCGTCGCTGGAGTAGTGTCTTTAGAAGTGGGGAGACGGGCCGGTAGAGCTGGGGCTGAAGCAGTTGATGTCTCCGTCTTTGCAGGTTTTTCAGCTCAGCAGTCCTCTTCTTCTTAGGTTGCAGGAATCTGAGTTCCTAGGTTCTGGGGAGCCCCTAAATACAGAAATTAGGGGTGTGTTTTAGGTCTGGGGGGTTAGTAGCCAATGGCTACTAGCCCTGAGGGTGGCTACACCCTCTTTGTGCCTCCTCCCTGAGGGGAGGGGGTGGCACATTCTTATCCCTATTGGGGGAATCCTCCATCTTCAAGATGGGGGATTTCTAAAAGTCAGTCACCTCAGCTCAGGACACCTTAGGGGCTGTCCTGACTGGCCAGTGACTCCTCCTTGTTTTTCTCATTATCTCCTCCGGCCTTGCCGCCAAAAGTGGGGCCGTGGCCGGAGGGGGCAGGCAACTCCACTAGCTGGAGTGCCCTGGGGTGCTGTAACAAAGGGGGTGAGCCTTTGAGGCTCACCGTCAGGTGTTACAGTTCCTGCAGGGGGAGGTGTGAAGCACCTCCACCCAGTACAGGCTTTATTAGCCACAGAGTGACAAAGACACTCTCCCCTTGTGGCCAGCAACATGTCTGGTGTGTGGCAGGCTGCTAAAACCAGTCAGCCTACACAGGTAGTTGGTTAAGGTTTCAGGGGGCACCTCTAAGGTGCCCTCTAGGGTGTATGCTACAATAAAATGTACACTGTCATCAGTGTGCATTTATTGTGCTGAGAAGTTTGATACCAAACTTCACAGTTTTCGGTGTAGCCATTATGGTGCTGTGGAGTTCGTGCATGACAGACTCCCAGACCATATACTCTTATGGCTACCCTGCACTTACAATGTCTAAGGTTTTGCTCAGACACTGTAGGGGCATAGTGCTCATGCACTTATGCCCTCACCTATGGTATAGTGCACCCTGCCTCAGGGCTGTAAGGCCTGCTAGAGGGGTGACTTATCTATACCTGTAGGCAGTGTGAGGTTGGCATGGCACCCTGAGGGGAGTGCCATGTCGACTTAGTCGTTTTATCCCCACTAGCACACACAAGCTGGCAAGCAATGTGTCTGTGCTGAGTGAGGGGTCCCCAGGGTGGCATAAGATATGCTGCAGCCCTTAGAGACCTTCCCTGGCATCAGGGCCCCTGGTACCAGGGGTAGCAGTTACAAGGGACTTACCTGGATGCCAGGGTGTGCCAATTGTGGAAACAAAAGTACAGGTTAGGGAAAGAACACTGGTGCTGGGGCCTGATTAGCAGGCCTCAGCACACTTTCAAATCATAACTTAGCATCAGCAAAGGCAAAAAGTCAGGGGGGTAACCATGCCAAGGAGGCATTTCCTTACAAGGGGACTTCATGATCGCACTCGACATGAAAGATACATATTTTCACATTCCAGTGCACACAGCACTTCGGCGTTCTCAGGTTTGTGGTCAAAGGCAAACAGTTTCAGTTGAAAGTACTCCCCTTTGGAATCACTACCACTCCTCAAGTGTTCAAAAAGTGCTTTGCACTAGTAGCCTTTTACCTTCCAAAGTCAGAGCATTCATAGTCTCCCTTTCTCTGGACTGTCTCATCAGAGTTCTACCCACCGGTTATGCAGCGAACGCACTCAGATCACTTCACATCTTCTTTATGGGTTGGGATTCACTTTCAGTATCTCAAAATCCCACCTCCAACCACAAAAAATGCAACCCTCCTTAATTGCAATTCTCAACTCACAAAAACAGTTGGCCTAGCATAATGTCAAGAATAGTCTTTTCAGACACTGCATTCACCCGCAGTTTTGAATCACACCACCGGATTACAGCCAGGACAGTTACACGACTTGTAGGTATGACTAAACATGCGGCAATTGCAGAAATGTCTAGCACAACTATGATCTGCAGCAGAGGGTCATTGAGAAGATCTAGCAGTGGTTAACCTGCCAAGCTTGTCACTCTTTCCTGTGGTGGAACATCAAAACTTGTTGCAGGGGCGGCCTTTTTTCCGACCCAGTCCTGCAGGAGATCAGAAGGGACGCTTCCCTCATCAGATGGGGTGTAGAGTTACAAAGTTTGACCATCAAAGGGCACTGCAAACATGCACACCAGGGCCTTCACATCAATTACTTCCAGCCCCTAGCAGTTCACCTAGTGTTGAAAGCATTTCTTCCCCACTTAGTTAGAACAGGCTTCCTTATTTGCGTGGAAAAACCCATGGCTATTTTTTTACTTCCAGAAACGATGGGCAAGGCATGGTCTTCACAACTCTGCTCGCCCAACAAATTTGGAGGTGGTCTCTGTCACAAAATACACCAACTAGCGGAACACCACCTAGGAACAGACAATGACTTTGCCAACCTCCTCAGAAGGCTGCAGTAATAAGTTCAAGATTACAAGTGGGAACTGCACCCACAGTTCCTCCACCAATACTTTAAAAGGTGGGTCCTTCCCCAGATTGACTTAATTGGAACCATAGAAAATGCAAACGTAAAAAATTTGCATCCAGATACCCGCACCCACAGTCCAAAGGGCTATGCACTATGGATCAACTGGTCAAGAACATTTGCCAATGCGTTTCAGCCTCTCCTCCTGCTCCCATTCCTGGTTTGGAGTTTAAGACAAACATTCCTTACTGGTAGCACCCACTTGGGGGTCACCATCCCTGGTTCACAACAATCTTGGACCTGTCGGTAGTTGCTCACAAGAAACTCACAATCGGGTTGGAAGTTCTCCTGCAGAACCATGGAGAAGTAGACCGCCCAGACTCAGCCTTGCAGTCTGGTTCCTGAAGTCGTAGAATTTGGATATCTTAAGCTGCCACCAGAATGTATGCCCATTCCCAAAGATGCACGTAGGCTCACTACACGTGCATGTTATGCAACCAGCTGGAAACGTTTTGTCTACTATTGTCACTGAAAACAAATTGACCCGCTTTCCCAGCAGTACAGGATATTGCCTGCTGTAGGAAAATGCCACTGTTGGCATGGTTACCCCCTAACTTGTTGCCTTCTATTGATGCCAATTATGACTGAAAGTGTGCTGGGACCCTGCTAACTAGGTCCCATAACAAGTGTTCTTTCCCTAAACTGTACCTTTGTTCCCACAATTGGCACACCCCTGGCACACAGATAAGTCCCTTGTAAGTGGTAACCCTGGTAACAAGGGCCCTGTGGCCATGGAAGGTCTCTAAATGGTGCAGCATGTATTATGCTACCCTGGGGACCTCTTACTCAGCACGTGCACACTGCCTCCCAGCTTGTGTGTGCTGGTGAGGAGAAAGACTGTCGACATGGCACTCCCCTCAGAGTGCCATACCCACTGCCTGTGACATAGGTAACTCACCCCTCTAGCAGGCCTTACAGCCCTAAGGCAGGGTGCACTATACCACAGGTGAGGGCATATGTGCATGAGCACTGTGCCCCTGAAGTGTCTAAACCAATTCTTAGACATTGTAAGTGCAGGGTAGCCATAAAGAGTCTACGGTCTGGGAGTTTGTCAAACACAAACTCCACAGTTCCATAATGGCTACACTGAATACTGGGAAGTTTGGTGCCAAACTTCTCAGCACAATACATCCACACTGATGCCAGTGTGGGATTTATTGAGAAATGTACACAGAGTGCATTTTAGAGAGATGGTCTCGGACAGCCTGCCACAACCAGACTAGTTTCTGGCCACATGGGGTGAGTGCCTTTGTGCAGTCTTTGACCAGGAACAAAGCCTGACCTGGGTGGAGGTGCTTCACACCTCCCCCTGCAGGAACTGTAACACCTGGCAGTGAGCCTCAAAGGCTCAAGCCTGGTGTTACAACGCCCCAGGGTACTCCAGATAGTAGAGATGCACCCCATCAGCCAGGTCCTCCCCTAAGGTGACTGGAGCTGATGTGACACCGGCCTGTCTCCTGATTCAAAGAACCTGCAACAGCGACGCATCCTGCTTACATATTAAAGCCTTTATGGAAAGCCTCAATAGGGTAAACCCTTTCTGAGCATCCGCCCCCTGTCCCCCTCCCCCAAAACCATCTTGGGACCTCAATATTGTTCTCACTAGGCTTATTGCTTTCCCTTTTGATGCTAGTCACTCGTGTCCACTCCAGTTCCTTTCTTGGAAAGTGGCTTTTCTAGTTGCTGTTACTTACTTAAGGCTTGTTGGCAGGCTCCAGGCATTAACCTTAGAACAATATTTCTTTTAGGGGCATAAAGACAAGGTTGTCCTTCACACGAATCCAGAATTTCTTCCCAAGGTGGTCTCACAGTTCCACCTCAACCAATAGATAGAACTTCCTGATTTTTTTTTTTTTTTCCCTCAATCAGACTCTGTTGCTGAACTAGCCCTAGATTCACTAGAAGTCAAGAGATCTCAAGTGCTATACAGATAGAACAAAATCATTTAGAAAGATTAAACAATTGTTGGTTGTTTTTTCAAAACTTAAAAGGGAAGGCCATTTCCAATTCCGGTATTGCCAGGTGGATAGTCGAATGTACACAAATCTGCTGTGCTAATGCAAAGAGAACCTTATTGCTGTCTCCAAAGGCTTACTCCATTCACAGGAAGGGAGTTTCTATTGTCTTCCTAGGGAACATTCCAGTAGCTTAAATATGAAAGCATTACTTGGTCTACCCAATATACCTTCACAAAACACTACTGTGTAGATGTTCGTTTGACAACAGGCCAAAATTGACCAAGCAGTACTCTATTCAAGTCTTCAATCCACTGCAACACCCATCAGTTATCCACCGCTTTAAGGACAACTGCATTACAGGCTGTGCACACCATGTGCATCTTCAGCAACACATGCCTTGAACGGAAATTGTTTCTTACCTAGTTGACATCTGTTCTTGGCTTGTAGTGCTGTAGATTGACGTGCGCTTCCCCCTGCCCTCCGTGGGCACCTGTGCCCATTGTAGTAACTTCTCTATTTTTCTCTCTTTAGCATAAAAGTATATCTTTGCATAACATCACTCCATCCTCATCCACCTTTAGGCAGAAATCAATCTAGCAATGGAGGCAAAAGGAGTCACCGCACAACCTTGTGACTCAAAAGACTCTTTCAAAGAACAACAAGTTGCACACATCTGGGCCCAACACATATGGGGAGATATGCGCAGTATATGAATCTACACCACTACATACCACAAATAGATGTCTATTGGGTAAGTAACATTTTCCTTTACTGTAGTGTCAAGGATGGTTTAACAAGAAATGTTGTTGGTAATCATTTCAGACAGTAACTTATATAGTGCTATACACCACTATAGGGTAGACTGAAAGCTGTACTGGGTTGAGAGATGAAAGAGAAAACACGCAAGTACTTATTAGTGGAAGTAGAGGGTGGGGGCAGTGGGTGCAGTTGACTTTCCCAAAACGCTGCTTATCCAAACCCGAGCAAGTAGACAGTGCATTAAATAATCCATCACCATTATGTTTGTATTCATTGCCTATCTTATTTTTTTTCATGATCATAGGAAGTTAAACCGAATTTAACTGAACGAATTCAAGACTATGATGTGTCTCTTGATAAAGCACTTGATGAACTCATGGACGGGGACATTATAGTGTTTCAGAAGTACGTATATATAAATTTTTGCATCAAAATGTATGAACCTTTAGCACACCTGAAAGTTTAATGATTATTTATATAGTTAGAGAGTTGTAAGTTATGTTATGAAGGTAACAATCAACACTGTCTTTAAGTTTGACACTGTTTGCATTAATGTTTGTTTGCTTAAATGCTGAAGTCACAAACTAATGCATATTGGTTGGCTATATTCGGTTTTGCGCAACTTCGGCGCCAAAGGTGATGCTGCGGTCACTTATATAGGTGCCACCCAAGCGCACATATGTTAGTTCTTTTCTTTCTGTGTCAGTTAGCGCAGATCCGAAGAAGAGCTATCCCTCTCTCTTTTTGACAAGCCTATTACAACAGTTTACTGCAGATTTTTGAATTGTTGAGAATGTCGCCGAGAAAGTTAGGGTTTAAGCTGTGTCACCTGTCACTGTTCCAGGTTGGTTATGGATCCGAACCTTGTGTGCTTGTGGTGTCTCGAGCACGACCACAACTCAGTCGTGCTCATATTGCCAAGCCATGGTGCCAAAATCTTTGAAGGACCAGTCCCTAAATCTCCTTGCGGCCTTGCAGTCGCTGCCAGTTAGCGCGACTCCTAGGAGGTCCCATTCTCAATTGAGAAGGTTGTTGAAGAACCACTTAAGGAGCCGCAAGTCCTCTTCTTCACACTCTAGGTCCCTGGGGACACTCTGGGAAGAGGCACTAAAAGTGGTATAAGAATGGAGGTACCCAACCAAGGTAATGTGTGTTGGAACCCTAAGGGCTAGGTATTAAGGAATTACCTGAGGTAAGAATCTGAAAGGTGCCTGGTTGCAGAGCTGTTATTGGGGCAGGTGCCCCATAGGCTAACAAAGGATCGTCACGGTTGACATTTGTAGGATTCAGGACCCTTCCCAGAGGACCCAGAAGAAAACATTTGGCACCAAGGTGGTTGGGTAGTACCCCCACCTGTGGATACTCAGAAGACAGGAGTACCTACACCAGGGAGCCCCGATGTATAGGGGTGAAGTGACGTCAGAACCCTTGTTGGAGCCAATGGGAGCCTCGGTTGTCCAGCTGCTGTTGCGGCCCAGGTCGGTGGAACCCATGGGTTGATTCTGAACATTTAGAACCTGACAAAGAAGGGGACAGGGACCAAACTACTCAGATGTCCAAGCAGTGCAGGTAGGCGGTGCCCACTCTCCTAGAGGTGAAGTTCCTAAAGGTCAGTGAAGGATGAAGTCCAGCTGCGGAGTCCTGGGGATGCAGGAAGATGCTTGGAATCACCGGAGGGTCAGTGGTCAGCAGGACCACCAGCAAGTACTGGCAAATGCAGAAGTTGCTGCAGAAAAGATTGCAGGTTATTAGGGGCCAGCAAGGTCCACAAGACTCAACCCTTGGTATGAAGTCACGGCTGGCCCTCATCAGAAAGAAAAGCCAGCAGGAATCATTCGAGCCTCCACGAGTGACCCACTGGCAGCAGTCGCAGGGAGGCCTCAGCAGCATAACAAAACATGAGTCCCATACCGCAGGTGCTGCAGAATGGAAGCTGATCTTGGAGTTGCAGAGTGCTGGAGGCTGGGGCTTCGTAGAGCTTGAAGAGTCAACAAGCCTTGGCAAGAGCAACAGTCGTCGTGCACAGGGGGTTCCATTCCAGTGGCTGCAGCAGGAGCCCACTGTCTCCCTAGTTGGTCAGAAGGTAAGTAGATCCTGGAGAGGGCCACAAAACAGCGACCTGCAGAGCCTTTCAATATCCATGGGACAGCAGGATCCAGCAGCAAGTCGTCATCCTCTTGTGGTGCATGCAGATGCGGGGGAGTGACTCCACTCCAAGGAAGATTCCTTCTTGCTTCTTGGATGCAAACCGAGTCCTTGTGACTCTGGAGGATGCACAGCCACGGGTGTTGCAGCAATCGCGCAGGAGCTGGAGAAACAATGTTAACTGGATAAAGTCTTGTTTCAGTTTACAAGGCAGGCCAGCAGTGGTTCTGGAGGCCAGGAATAGACGTCTTACAGAATGTTCCTTTGTAGAATCTTGCTCGATGAACCTGAGGACCCACCCTAGGGGTGAGCCCTTAAAGTACTCGTAAAGGGGGTTGGTCACTATCTGCAGTAACCCACCTATCAGAGGGGTTCAGGGACGTCATCTACCTGGCGTAACCAGTCAGATGCTCCTAGGGGCCTCTGCATATCTTGTTTCCAAGATGGCAGAATCAACCGGCCACCTGGCAGAACTTTATGCACCTCCCTAGGGGAGGATCTGGACAGGGGTATGGTTACTCCCCTGTCCTTTGTATGGTTTCATGCCAGAGTAGGAACCGGGGGGGGTTCCTGCACTGGTGCAAACCGGTTTATGCCAGGAGGGCAACTTTAGCAACACAGAAGGATGATGGACGGAGTGCTGAACAATGCACTCACCCCAAGTCACAGATCTGGGATTAATCCATTGTTCTTTTGCTCACCATGCCACCCCATTACCGACCAACAGTCCAGCAACATCCAGTGAGTGCCTCACCTTCCTGTCCAGCATTTGATTTTCTGGAACCGACCCCCTGGACCCATCCTGCAGCATCTGCGACCCTCCAGGGTTCCCTCATTGAAAAGCATTGGGTGCCCGATGCTGCTCTTTGCACCCTGCACCCGGCCGTCCCTGTGCCTTTGGTGATGACCTGTGGCACCCCACAACCCCAGAGCTGACCTGTGGCACCCCAGGCCTGTGTCCTGAAACACCGGGCACTTACCTGCAATCTCATTTGTATAACCCCCCCCCCCCCCTCCACATAGTGTCAACTTTTGAAATTGAAAACAGTTACTTGTGAACTGCTTTATCTGCGAAACTCAAACTACAATTGATACACATGCTTGATACATACCTAAAAGTGTACTTGCCTGCAACAAAGATTCTTTGGTTCTAGTAATGAAATAACAAAATATATTTTTGCTATATAAAACCAGTTGGCCTGGAGTTAGTCATTGAGAGTGTGCCTCATTACTTGACTGTGTACAACGTATGCTTTCCACTACCTTCTGATAAGCCTAACTGCACGACCACAGTACCACAAAAGAGAGCATTAGTATTATCTACTTAAGCCTCTGTTAAACCTCTGGGGATCCACTGGACTCTGTATATACTGTACCAAAATAAGTTAAGTTTGCGCAATCAGCTTCCTTCAGTGCAGTTTTAGCATCGTCTGGAGTACATTCAGTAGGGACACAATGGCGATATGCAATGTCCTGTAATAAGTTATCTATGACATCCATCTGTGGATTGGACTGTGGGTTTCAAAATGCAAAGGCAATCCACATCCTGGGCTAAGACTGGATAAGAATAGAGGGGCAGGCTACTACAGTAGGGCACACCTTAATTACCCTTTCCAAACATGACTTAAACCCTATAGGTTCTTTATGACAATTAGAAAAAAAATGTTTTTGAAAAAATTAACCTATACCTTTAATTGATTCAATAGGTCGGCATCTATCATCGCTTTGGGTCCTTAAACCATCAGATGGATACGAAAGTCCTCTTGTTTGAGATTGTTGTCCTTACAGAGATAGACCAAATGCTCAATAGAAAGAAATACATAAAGTGCAAGCTATTTAGAAATGAATCACAAGCAGTTAAACATCTGTCCAATTTGAACAAACTTGCACTTGAACCAGCCGTTAAAGGCAGTGGCATTGTCTTCCAAGATAATGGATAAATACCTAGGTAAGATTAAATTTAGGTGACAGATTCAGTTTATTGCAACAGATTGCAGTCTAATCCTACCAATGAAATTCAAATGGAAATTCAAGTTTTGACTGATCCAAGAGAAGAGGGGTAGATCTGCCTAAAAGTAACATTTTCTCTTAAACAACCCAGATGTACAGATTCCAACTTTCTACACACTCCCAACGATTAATAAAGATGCTCCATTACCCTACAGGTTATTCTATTGTCACATGCTACCAGTCTATTCTGGAGCCCTTACCCCTGTATGTGATTTTTTTTCTTTTTGAAACCCATAGCTCAGTCCACACAATCGTATGTAAGGGACAGTAGAATGCAATTCGAGAAATTATACACTTTAACAACTTCAATCTTTGTATGCCATAGATGGCTTATTTGAGAACAGACTACATCCCCAACTAGTCCCTCCTGAATTTATTTTAGAATGTGCTAAAATGCACTAACCAGGAAATTTTTCTCGTTGGAGAATAGGTTCTGTCAACAGGTAAAAGACTGTTGTGGGTGCTATATATGCACCGAACATAACGGGCATTTGATGCAGATTTTGAAGTACGCTTTTTCGATAATGACTGTACTAATCCTTGTGGTCATTGTCTTCACAAATGGCTCCAATACATTGACAATATATGTATGATATGGAGAGGCAGTAAGGAATCACTTCAGTCCTTTTTTGGCTGGATTAATAATCGATGTGATGACTTAAAATGTAATATATAATTCAATGAGGATCATATCCACTTTCTGGGTTTGTAAATCAGGGTACAAGATGATCTCCATGTTAGTCTTTTCAAGAAAGACAGATAGAAATATGCTTCTTCATTATACTTGTGTGCAAACCAAAGACCTTAAGGACAACTTTCCTTTTGGCAGTCCCTCTGTTTAAGTAGGAAATGCACAAAAGCAGTGGATTACTTTAGGGAGACTGAGTATCTGGCAGACTGGGATTACGTAGATACCCTTAGAAAATAATTAGAAGAGCTTTAAAGCAGGTCTAAAATATTGATTTAGAAGTGTTATTAATAGTGTGAAAATGTCATATCCCATGTTTTTCTTATATTGCAGCAGAGGTTGGTTGATCCTACTTCTAGGTCTCTACTGATATTGTTACGGGCCCATGCAATGAGGCGTTTCTCTGGTTTCACTAAAATACCTATGCTTAGAACTAATTTACTTGAACAAGCAGCATGTTATGAATCATATATGTATGTGTACAGAGTAATCTGCTTTTTATTACCATTGTTCAGCAGGGTCAGCATATCCTTGTCAAGGCTTTGCCTCATGAGTCTTGACCCCACACTAAACAATGGTAATAAATATATTTTTAGACTATACTCCTCGACATAAAAACGATATCTGTAATATGACCACAGACTCCCCTACTTTTGAATAAGTCCCCTGCACCAGAGTGGGTCCCGAAGATCTTCTGAAGCACCCAGACATCGGCATGATTGCATCAACTAGGTTCTGCTCCGCTTGTGCTGGGTTGGGCCACATATAAGCACCACACATGTTCACGGACCTCAGTTCCTTTCTTTTCTCGCCAACAGATGCAGATATGGCGCTCTCTTGTCTCAATTTCTAAAAGATTCTGTGAAACATTCTACGATGTTCAGGGGGCTATATCACCTCCCAAATCTACAGGGTACAAACACTGTTTTGAAGTTTAGAAGCAAATATCTAATTTACCCATATGTGATTTACGTTTGGTGCCTTGAGTCGGACCACAGCTTCAAGGCCTTCAGTGGTTGTTTCTTGGTAAACCCAAAGGCCGTTCGAGACCTGGAAGTGAAGCTCTTTGTGGCGAAGAACTGCAAGACACCAGTCTGAGATCTGTTGATGTCCAAAGGTAGGTCCTGATCCCTAGGTTTCTTCCGCATTGGATCGTCTTAACTCAAATTTTCAAGCAAATCTAAAAAGAATTGCAATAAGTCCAAGCAGGACTCCTACACCAAACCCCCACCAAAACCACACACACACACACCTTTTGTTCAGTAGCTTTCGTTATTTCCAAGGCTGATGGTGATGCCACAGCAAATTAAGGACTTATGTGAAGCCATGCTGTGTCTTTTTGGCACATTATCTGCTTGCTCCCTCTGGATCTGCTCTGGATTGACAGGAGTACGTGGCCCATCTCTGAAGCTATAAATCACACCAAAATGTGTTCTGACGATGCTGGCAGCATGAACTATGGCTGCTGTTCAGCATTGAGATGGTGCTGCAGCCCTTTAGCCAAACTTCTGACTTTGATTCAGGGTCTTTGCGTTCCCGTTGGACTCTGGGCTCAGGTCCTGCATGAGTTTTTGGACACTGACTCGGACAATAATGGCTGGAAGTTGGGGAACAAACTTGCCCAACCTTATCCAGGGGCAAGTGATATGAGGATCTCAAGGACTCAAGTGGTCTAGATACCTCCTCAGACACTGGATTGGTTTCTCCTCTAGGCCCTGCCACAGAATAATGCGCCTCCTTCGCCGTGGGCATGTGAAGGGTGACAAAGATCTTAGATTTTCAGCTTCCTGCCTAGGAAGTAAAGATCAGTGCTTTAACAGAAGTGCTTCATCAGTCACACACATTCTGAGCCCCTTCTTATTAATGAGGCACTTACAGATGTGTTTTTAAGGACCTGGGCCAAACCCTGGTCATGCGCCCCCATCATTCAGCTAGTGTCGGGTTCCATTGACTTGCTCCTGGTTATCAGAACTTCTTCACCTAGCACCATGCTCTAGAGAGCCTAGAGGTACAGGCCATGGCTGCCAACATCTACCCTAATTATTTTCCTACTACTCTCCCTGACACGGTGTCAAAACAAATAAAGACCTTGGGGGAAAAAGTGTCTCTTGTTCCATAAGTTTGACTCTTCGCTACGTTAACACCAGCTGTCACCTGGGCTGATACTCATCCTTTATGTGACTCAGTGGCTTAGGTTGTACTTATGGTTCTGGAGGAAGCCCATGCTGTTCTTTCACAGGCTATGCACGACAGGCATATGCAGCAAGGTTTGCTATCTGATGCTGGTTGGACATAACTTGCTCTGGAGAGCCACAGGCACTAGTGTAGCCTATTGCACCTGGCTGCACTTCCCTGGGTTTTCTTTGGATGTTCAGATGAGTCTTGTGGTTTTGCCGTTTGACAGTAGCTGTGTTTTTGGGGACAAAACAGGCTTGGCCCTGGAGCTCTTCAAAGTCAGTAGGACCGTAGCACATTTCCTGGGCCTTTCTGCTCCTCCATAACATTCACACCATCTATTTCATCCCCTTCATGGCCACAGTAGGAGATTTCATTGTAGTCAACAAAATCCAGCCAGTACAATACTTATCCTCCCATGCTTAGTATTTTGTGGCCTTGGGTCAGTACCCATTTACCACATTGAGAGCAAGAGCAGTACGCATCCCAGGCTCCCGCTCCTCCAGCTGTCACAGCCCCCAGACCTCTTTAGCGTGCCCTTGTCAGCACACAGCTACCATGCTGCAAACAAGTTGCAGCATTTTCTGACTGAGTATCAGGCGATAACTTGGGAGAAGAGGGTCTTGCAAATTGTCACACAGTTACTACCTATCATGTGTTGAAACCCCTCCACATTTTCTATCATCCCCAGAATGGCTGACTGAGGACTACACATCCTATGGAAAGACAAAGTCAAGATGCACAATTTGGCCCAGGTCTTTTCTGCCCTTGACCCTGGAGACTCAGTGGTGGCATCTGATCTGCAGAATGCTTATTCCACTTTCCCTGTTCTGGTGGCCCACAGGTGCCACCTGCGATTCACGGTGGGCAAGGTGAATTTTCAATTCACCCTACTCCACCTTTGGCTTCACTAGTGCCCCTCTGGTGTTCACAAAAGTGATGGCAGTGGTTGCAGCACAATTTTATAGGTTGGTGACTTGTCTTATACCTCAACGACTGGTTGCTGAAGGCAGGCTTGCCCAGGTAGTCATGACCCACCTGACAGACTGCAGCAAACCTCACAATGTTGGGATTCATTGTCAACATGCAAAAGTCATCCCTGACTCCTTCACAGAAGCTCACCCTCATCTGAGGCATTGTGGACACATTGCAGTTTTGCATCTGTCCTCCAGAGTAGAGTCCCATTTTGCCTCTGGCCTAGAGCTCAATGAATATGGCTCTAAGGCTACTAGGTTTGATGCAGCCTGCTTGTCAAGTACGGCCGATGTCATATGCAGGCTCTCAGTGCGATCTGAGGTCCGTTTGGGCACTGCATCAGGGGTATCGTTCTTATTTGGTCCAGATTAGAGGACCCTACTCAAGATCTGCAGCGATGGCTGCAGACCAGCCAATGGGTCAGTAGCAAACCCCTTCCTTACCTCACTTAGAGCTCAGAGTTGTGACTGACACATTGCTTCTGAGTTGGGGAGGCCAAGTAGGAGAGGTGGTCTCTGGTAGAGGACTAGCCCCATATGAACCTTTTGGAGTTGCAGACCATCCGTTTGGTGTTAAAAGATGTTGGTGCTCAGACAAAAGCACAGCTATGTGGTACTACAAGAAGCAAGACGGCATGAGGCTGTGAACCATGTGTCAGGAGGCTTTGTGTCAGGAGTATTTGCATCTAGATGTGGCTAGACCGACAAAGATTTTTTCTGGTGATGCACCACCTGACTGTTTCCCCAAATACCAGAGCGGACGAACTAAGATGTCAATGCTTTTGGGATCTTTTCTACCAGAGGGTCTTTTCTGCAAGTTGTGAGGTGTCCCTGGCTTGATCTTTTCACTAGGGCAGATAACGCGCAATTTGTCCAAAGTCCCTCTGTAGGAAAATACCATTGTTGGCATGGTTACCCCCTAACTTGTTGCCTTTTGTTGATGCCAGCTTTGATTGAAAGTGTGCTGGGACCCTGCTAACCACCCCCCAGCACCTGTGTTCTTTCCCTAAAACTGTAACTTTGTTTCCACAATTGGCACAGCCCTGGCACACAGATAAGTCCCTTGTAAATGGTACCCCTGGTACCAAGGACCCTGTAGCCAGGGAAAGTCTCTAAGGGCTGCAGCATATATTATGCCACCCTGGGGACCCCTCACTCAGCACATGCACACTGCCTCACACCTTGTGTGTGCTGGTGGGAAGAGAAGAACTAAGTCGACATGGCACTTCCCTCAGAGTACCATGCCCACAACCCACTGCCTGTGGCATAGGTAAGTCACCCCTCTAGCAGGCTTTACAGTCCTAAGGCAGGGTGCATGTTGCAGGTCCTGCCTATCCCACCCTTCATCATGTTCTACCCGGACAAGCTGGTTCTGCCCACTAGAGCTTCCTTCTGAAGGCAGTGACTCCATTTCATGTTGGTCGGACCATTATCCTTTGGACTTTATCTCCACCTTACCCCTCTAAGGAGGAGAAAAGGCTTCCCACATTGGTTCTGAAAAGGGTTCTTAGCCTCCACATCGAATGTGCCAAAGTACACCAGGTGGACAATCAGCTCTTTATCTGGTTCACTGGAGGAAATAAGGCAAGGCTGCGCAGAAGACCACCCACTTGTGCTGGATCATACTGCGCGTGAGGGTCTGCTAAAAAAAATGGCTAAAAAGCAGTCTTCTGAGGGCTTGCAAGCTTACGCTACCAGAGCCAGTGATTCCACCCCTGCATTGGCACTTTGGGATGTTGGTTTTAGATAATTGTGAGGCTGATACTTGGTTTTACTACAGGCTATCATGAGGCACGGTTGACCAGACAATCCGGTCCACTGGAAGTACACTTTACTTCACAGATGTAGGAAAATGGCTCCCTGTTGAAGTTAAGCCCCCCCCCCCTTCGGCCTAATATAGATGCTGACTGGACTGAGGTGTGCTGGGACCCTGCTAACCAGGCCTCAGCATCAGTGTTCTTTCACTAAAAATGTACTATTGTTTCCAGAATTGGCACACAGATAAGTCCCTTGTAAAAGGTACCAAGGGCCCTGGGACCAGGGAAGGTCCCTAAGGGCTGCAGCATGTGTTGTGCCACCCTAAGGGACCCCTCACCTAACACAGGCACACTTCCATTGCAGATTCTGTGTGTTGGTGGGGAGCCAGGCACACAAAATACTGCCTGTGGAATAGGTAAGTCACCCCTCTAGCAGGCCTTACAGCCCTAAGGCAGGGTGCACTATACCACAGGTGAGGGCATAGCTGCCTGAGCAAAGTGCCCCTACAGTGTCTAGGTCTATTCTTAGACATTGTAAGTACAGTGTGGCCATATTAAGTATATGGTCTGGGAGTTTGACAAAAACAAACTCCACAGCTCTATAATGGCTACACTGAATACGGGGAAGTTTGGTATCAAACGTCTCAGAATAGTAAAGCCACACTGATGCCAGTGTTGAATTTATTACAAAATGCACACAGAGGGCATCTTAGAAGATGCCCCCTTTAATTTACCCAATCCTTCAGTGCAGGACTGACTGGTCAGTGCCAGCCTACCACTAAGACTAGTTTCTACCCCCCTGGAGTGAGAGCCTTTGTGCTCTCTGAGGACAGAAACAAAGCCTGCACTGGGTGGAGGTGCTTCTAGCCTCCACCTGCAGGAACTGTTAACACCTGGCGCTGAGCCTCAAAGGCTCATGTCTTTTGTTACAGCACTCCAGGTTATACAAACTAGTGGAGATGCCTGCCCCTCCGGCCACTGTCCCCACTTTTGCCGGCAAGGCTGGAGGAGATAATTAGAAAAGAAAAAAAAGTCACCCACCAGCCAGGATAGCCCCTAAGGTATCCTGAGCTGAGGTGACCCCAGCCTTTAGAAATCCTTCATCTCAAGTTTGGAGGATTCCCCCAATAGGATTGGGGATGAACCCCCTCTCCCTTCAGGGAGGAGGCACAAACAGGGTAGCCATCCTCCAGGACATTAGCCATTGGCTACTGCCCTCCTGGCCTAAACACACCCCTAAATTTAGTATTTAGGCACCCCAGAACTCAGGAAATCAGATTCCTGCAAACTGAACTAAAGAAGGACTGCTGACCTACAAGCCTGCAGAGATGACGGAAGACGACAACTGCTTTGGCCCCAGCCCTACGGCCTGTCTCCTGACTCGAAAACCTGCAACCAGCGATGCATCTAACAGGGACCAGCGACCTCTGAAGCCTCATAGGACTGCCCTGAAACCCAGGACCAAGAAACTCCTGTGAGTAGCGGCTCTTCTCAACAACCAGCAACAAATTTGCAACTTTTCTACAACTTCAAAGACCTCACTCTCTTCCTGCCAGAAGCGTGAGACTTCACACTCTGCAGCCGACGCCCCCGGCTCAAGATCCAGAGAACCAACACCACAGGGAGGCCTCCCTAGCAACTGTGCCCCGTGAGTAGCCCGAGACATCCCCCCTGGACCCCACAGCAACTCCTGCAGAGAGAATCCAGAGGCTCCCCCTGACCGCAACTGCCTGTAATAAGGGACCCGATGCCTTGACCAAGCACTCCACCCACAGCCCCCAGGACCCGAAGGAACCGATCCTCAGTGCAGGAGTGACCCTCAGGCGACCCTCTGCCTATTCCAGGTGGTGGCTGGCCCGAGAAGCCCCCCCTCCACCCCCACCCCGTGTGCCTGTCTGCACCACTCGAGTAATCCCCGGGTCCCTAGTTTGAAACCTATTCAAAACCGATGCCTGCTTTGCACACTGCACCCGGCCGCCCAGTGCTCTACAAAACCCCCCTGCTCTGCCCCCGAGGACGCGGGTACTTACCTGCTGGCAGACTGGAGCCGGAGCACCCCTGTCCATAGGCGCCTGTGTTTTGGGCACCTCTTTGACCTCTGCACCTGACCGGCCCTGAGCTGCTGGTTTGGTAACTTTGGGGTTGCCCTGAACCCCAAACAGTGGGCTGCCTATGCCCGGAACTGAGACTTGTAAGTGTCTCTTACCTCACAATCTAACCATGACTTACCTCCCCCAGGAACTGTTGATTTTTGCTGTAAGTGTCTACTTTCAAAATAGCTTATTGCCATTTTAACAAAAACTGTATGTTATTGCTCTAATTCAAACTTCCTAACTTACCTGTGTGGAGTACCTTGCATTTTATGTATTTACTTCAAATCTTGAACTTGTGGTTCTAAAAATAAATTAAGAAAATACATTTTTCTATATAAAAACTATTGGCCTGGAGTAAGTCTTTGAGTGTGTGTTCCTCATTTATTGCCTCTGTGTGTGTACAACAAATGCTTAACACTACCCTCTGATAAGCCTACTGCTCGACCACACTAATACAAAATAGAGCATTAGAATTATCTAATTTTGCCACCGTCTTATCTCTAAGGGGAACCCTTGGACTCTGTGCACACTATCTCTTACTTTGAGATAGTATATACAGAGCCAACTTCCTACAACAGATCTTCGCCTCCCCGTTCTTTAACTGGTCTCCTTAAATTAAAAAAAAAAAAAAAAAAGATCCCAGTTTTGGAATTTGCACCCTCGTCACGAGCAATATATGATCAGGAAAGCAGCTTATGTCCGTGTGTTTGAGTGGAGCTTACATAGGCCTGCACACTTCCCATCTGGCGTGGAGTGCCGTTGACAGTGAGCTTCTGGCACGCAGGAGTACTGTTGAGGATTTTCTGTATCCAGTCTGACTTCTGGAGAAATATTCAAAGGTGAATAATCTGAAGTTAGCAGTCCCTACCAAAAAGAGCATTACTAAAGGTAATTACTTGTTAATTAAAAATATTTTTAACACTTTTCTACTTTGCTTCTAGAGATGACCCAGAAAATGACAATAGTGAACTACCAACGGCAAAAGAATACTTCAGAGATCTTTACCATCGGGTTGATGTTATATTCTGTGATAAAACAATTCCCAACGATCCGGGATTTGTCGTCACATTGTCTAACAGAATGAATTACTTTCAGGTAATATTTCATAGTTTGATCTTTAAGTGTTAATTATCCTTCAAACGTTTTTCTCCTCAAATACCTTAATTCTGATGTATTCTTCTAACTGCAGATTACTTTCCTTTTGAATTTCCCTGGTTGTTCAATTGAATCTGAGATGTGTTATAGCAATTGCTCTTGTACCCCGGTAGGTGGCTTAATCAGCTTTGTGGCAGCCCTGCAGTGCTAGCACAAAGCCATAAAAAGTTGACACCTTTGTGTGCTCTAACCAGAGCTACACTGCTAAACGTTTGTTGGTGTTAAACATAATCTAAAATTGCTTTTAGACAGTGTTCTAGTGAGATGTCTCCCTGAAGACCACAGGCTTCCAACTCCCAAGAACTAGATGTCTGTTATGGGTTTGTATGACCTCTGCCTGTCGTGTCTAGTGTACGACTCAAGCACCCTTCTACAAATGTACCCATCCGTACCTAAAGGGCACCAGGAAAAGGTAAGTAAAATTGTACTTAGCCAAGCACAAGAAACTGGGCAGGTGATCCTCCAAACAGACTTGCTCCAAGTTGTGCGCTTTAACCCACTCGAGGTTGCTCTCCAATTGAGGTCCTGGTCCTCTCCATTTCACTGTTGTAAGGAAATGCCTTCCTTGGCATGGTTACCCTCTAACATTTTGCTTTTTATTGATGCCAGTTATGATTGAAAGTGTGCTGGGACCTTGCTAACCAGGCCCCAGCACCAGTGTTCTGTCCCTAAACTGTACCTTTGCTCCCACAATTGGCACAGCCCTGGCACACACAAGTCCCTTGTAAATCGTACCCCTGGTACCAAGTGCCCGGTTGCCAGGGAAGGTCTCTAAGGGCTGCAGCATGTCTTATGCCACTCTGGGTACCCCTCACTCAGGACATGCACACTGCCTCATAGCTTGTGTGTGCTGGTGGGGAGAGAAGGACAAAGTCGACCTGGCACTCCCCTCAGAGTGCCATGCCCACCTCTCACTGCCTGTGACATGGGTAACTCATCCCTCTAGCAGGCCTTACAGCCCTAAGGCAGGGTGCACTATACCATAGGTGAGGGCAAATGTGCATGAGCACTATGCCCCCACAGTGTCTAAGCAAAACCTTAGACATTGTAAGTGCAAGGTACCCATAAAGAGTATATGGTCTGGGAGTTTGTCAAACACGAACTCCACAGTTCCGTAATGGCTACACTGAAATCTGGGAAGTTTGGTATCAAACTTCTCAGCACAATAAATGCACACTGATGGCAGTGTGGGATTTATTGTAAAATACACCCAGAGGGCATCTTAGAGATGCCCCCTGAATACCAGTCTGACTCCTAGTGCTAGGCTGACCAGTTTCTGCCAGCCTGCCACAATCAGTCGAGTTTCTGGCCACATGGGGTGAGTGCCTTTGTCACTCTTTGGCCAGGAACAAAGCCTGTACTGAGTGGAGGTGCTCACCTCCCCCTGCAGGAACTGTAACACCTGACTGTGATCCTCAAAGACTCATGCCTTTTGTTACAACACCCCAGGGCATCCCAGCTAGTGGAGATGCCTGCCCCTCCGGCTACTGTCCCCACTTATGGTGGCAAGGCTGGAGGAGATAATGAGAAAAACAAGGAGTCACCACCCACCAGTCAGGACTGCCCCTAAGGTGCCCTGAGCTGAGGTGACCCCTGCCTTTAGAAATCTACCATCTTGAGATTGGAGGATTCCCCCAATAGGATTAGGGATGTACCCCCTCCCCTCAGGGAGGAGGCACAAAGAGGGTGTAGCCACCCTCCAGGACAGTAGCCATTGGCTACTGCCCCCAGACCTAAACACACCCCTAAATTTGGTATTTAGGGCCGACCCTGGCCCCAGGAGATCAGATTCCTGCAACCTACAAGGAGGACTGCTCACCTGAAATCCCCACAGAGATGGCTGAGACGATAACTGACTTGGCCCCAGCCCTACCGGCCTGTCTCCATACTCAAAGAACCTGCACAGTGACGCATCCGACAAGGACCAGTGACCTCCGAGGACTGCCCTGAACCTGAAGGACCAAGAAACTCCCGAGAACAGCAGCACTGTTCCAAAAACAGCAACAATTTTGCAACTTTTTAACAACTTCCAAAGAACTCTCTCTTCCTGCCTGAAGCGTGAGACTTCTCACTCTGCACCTAATGCCCCCGGCTCGAGCTCCAGAGAACTAACACTGCAGAGAGGACTCCCAGGCGACTGCGACGACGTGAGTAACCTGAGTCGACCCCCCTGCACCTCCACAGCGACACCTGCCGAGAGGATCCAGAGGCTCCCCCTGACCGCAACTGCTTGGTAACAAGGAACCAGACGCCTGGACCAAGCCCTGCTCCTGCAGCCCCCAGTACCGAGAGGAACCACCTTCAGTGCAGGAGTGACCAGCAGGTGGCCCCCATCCTAGCCCACTCTATGGCTGGCCTGATAAGCCCCCCTGTGCCCTGCCTGCATTGCCTAAGTGACTACCGGGTCCCTCCATTTCTTCCTATAACAAACCCTGCACCTACTTTGTACACTGCACACGACCATTTTTGTGCCGCTGAGGGTGTGTTTTGTGTGCCTGTTTGTGTCCCCCCACCTTGTGCTCTACAAAACCCGCCTGGTCTGCTCCCTGAGGACGCAGGTACTTCCCTGCCAGCAGACCGGTACCTGAGCACCCCTGTTCTCCATATGCGCCTATGTGTTTTGGCCACCTCTGTGACCTCTGCACCTGACTGGCCCTGTGTTGCTGGTGCGGTGACTTTGGGGTTGCCTTGAACCTTCAGTGGTGGGCTGCCTATGCCCAGGAGACTGACTGTTGAAGTGCTTTACTTACCTGAGAAACCTAACCAAACTTACCTTCCCCGGGAACTGTTGATTTTTGCACTGTGTCCACTTTTAAAATAGCTTATTGCCATTTTACCTAAAACTGTGTGTACTACTGCTTTGAATCAAAGTTCTGTACTTACACCTGTGTGGAGTACCTTGTATTTTATGTATTTACTTCAAATCTTGAATCTTGTGTTTCTAAAATAAATTAAGAAAAGATTTTTCTATATAAAAACTACTGGCCTAGAGTTAGTCTTTGAGTGCGTGATCCTCATTTATTGCCTGTGTGTGTACAACAAATGCTTAACACTACCCACTGATAAGCCTACTGCTCGACCACACTACCACAAAATAGAGCATTAGAATTTTCTAATTTTGCCACTATCAACCTCTAAGGGGAACCCTTGGACTCTGTGCACACTATCTCTTACTTTGAGATAGTATATACAGAGGCAACTTCCTACAACTGTCCTCTGTTTAGTCGAAGATGCAGCCAAGAGATGTCACCTTAAACAAAAATAGTCAAACCTGCATTATTTATTTTCCCAGCATTCCTACTGTAGGGAGAAGTCAGACAGTCTGAACTCCAAGGGTTAATCTCCCCCATTATTCACCTCTAAACCTAGGCTTGTCTGTTCGAGCCCCAAGTTCCCTGGGCTGTGTTTAACCCTGCATCAGATAAAGGCCTTCAGATACACAATGCTACAGCTTTTCTGAACGACACCAGCTCTGTCTAAAGACCTTCAGATGCTATGAAACCAGAAGCTCACCCTGGCAAACATAGACCATTAGGGTCTTCCCTGACACCCACTGACCCTCTACTGACTCATTTCTCCAATCCGACGCTAATGGCTTTGTAGTTCCCACCTGCTTTCAGTTCTAGTGGTGCCTATTGTAAACCCAACCCAGACACTTGTTTTAGATATGGTGCTGACCTTGGGCCGTGTCAGTCCATGGTCCTAATACAAGTTAAGCAAAAAGCAGGCTCTTTGGAAGATTGTTAGCTTCTCACTCAACCCCATTACTACTGTATAATTAGCAGCCTTGCTCAGACACAATTTATGTACTTCAGAATGTCCCAGATGATGATGAAGAGGTGGATAATTTACTCCCCTCTCATTACCTATGCTGGACCTACCTTTAGATGTGCAGAATGACAGTGGCCTGGATACTGCCCTCTCCTTCCTAGAAGAGTGTCTAGTAGTTCAGAACGGCGGCAGATCTTAAGCCACCTTAAATAGAAACTAAGACATATCTACTAATAGAACAGAGGTTCCTTCTGTGGAGGTCAGACCTAACCTCCTGACCGAAGTGCTTCAGCCAGGGGCCTCCAATTTGGAACCCCTTCTGCCCTTCAACAAAGCGCTTAAGGATGTCCTACTGGGGACCTGGTCCAAGCCCAGCACAGGAGCTCCTGTGAATAGGACAGTTGCCCACCGCCATCGGGCTGCGCCGAATGACCCAAATTTCCTTACCCAACACTCTACGCCTGAGAGCCTTGTCATACAGGCTTCATCTTTCGCTGGTGCGTTCCCTACCGCTCCTCCGGACAGGGAATCAAAAAGACTGCACAATTTGTGAAAGATGTTTTCTTCTGCCAGTCTAGCGCTGCGGACCGTGAACAATTCATGCCTTTTGCGGCAATATTCCCATACTCTCTGGGATATGGTCGCGCAAGAGCTGCCTAAAATTCCAGAAGAGGCCTGGAACGTTCTCTCCCAGGCCATGACAGATGGGAGAGATGCAGTCAAGTTGATGATATGTTGTGGACTGGATAAAACAATCGCAGGGCATATCGGTTGCATCAACAGTGGCATCTCAATGACACGCCTGGTTGAGACGTCTGGCTTTTCGTGGGATGTCCAGCAATCTTTGATGGGCTTGCCCTATGATGGCACTTGTCTCTTTGGAGACAAGGCGGACTCGGCGCTCGAGCGCTTTAAGGATTCCTGGACTAGAGCTCGGTCCCTTGGCCACACAGCCCCTCCAGCCCACACCTGCCCCACCCCAATCCGCCTTTCGCTCCTTTTGTGGCTACGGAAGGGGCACCCAACCATGTTTATTTCCACTGGGCCACCCACCTGCACATGCTGTACGCCACTACATGAACCTGGGATCCAAAGAGCTTGTGGATCAGGGAGTCTGTGGGCCGCCCAGTCCACCCCGCCTCTGCCTGTAAACCTTCTTAGTCCGTTGGGACATGCGGGACCAGTTGGCGGCAGCATTCGCCATCACCTGCCCCACTGGGAATCCATTACCAGCGACAGGTGGGTTTTACAGATCGTCCGAAGGGGCTACTCCCTCCCCTTCGATACTTCCCCCTTGGCCATGCCACCATCATTCGATCATCTATTGGAGGACCATTTGGCATAGGTGAGGAATAGGAAGGGTCTCCGGACCTTCTGGAGTCCCAGTCGGAGCAAATGGACTAGTATGAGGAGTTTAGGAGAGGCCAGTGGACTGGATACCTCTCCAGATACTGGCATGCTCATCTCCTACGATGGCAATGGAGGAGGGAGCATTGTATGATATGGTGGTGCATAGGGCAGCTGATGTCTTTGACCTAGATCTGCCTACAGTGCCGATCAGGACTAACTTCCTGATTAAGGTGCTTTCCTGTATCGAAGCCCTCACGGATGTCCCACTCGGGTCTTCACCAAAGTGATGGTGGTGGTAGTAGCTCATCTGCGAGCTGGGGGTTTCAGTCTTCCCTTACCTCGACTGGCTGTTGAAGGCTCCTTCACCCCAGGCAGTCGTCACCTACCTCGAGACAACAGCAAACCACCTGCATTCTCTGGGGTTCACTATAAATGTGCAGTCAAACCGGACTCCCTCCCAGATGCTCCCTTTCATCGAAGTTGTTCTGGACACAGTGCAGTTTCGGGCCTGTCCACTCGAGCAGCGAGTTCAGGATATTCAGGTTATGATTCCAATGTTTTGGCCTCTATCCTGGATTTTGGTGAGACAGAGGCTGTTGGGCCTCGTTGCCTCCTGCATCCTGTTAAATATGCTGGATGGGATATGAGGGCTCTGCAATGGGACCTGAAGTTCCAATGGGCAAAATGTAGTAAGTTGGCTCTGTATATCCTATCTCAGAGAGAGAGAGAGATAGTGTGCATAGAGTCCAAGGGTTCCCCTTAGAGGTTGATAGTGGCAATAATAGATAATACTAATGCTCTATTTTGTGGTAATGTGGTCGAGCACTAGGCTTATCAGAGGTTAGTGTTAAGCATTTGTTGTACACACAAAGGCAATAAATGAGAACACACACTAAGACTTAGCTCCAGGCCAAAATCTTTGATATAGAAAAATATTTTCTTAATTTATTTTAGAACCACAAGATTCAAGATTTGAAGTAAATACATAAAATGCAAGGTACTCCACACAGGTAAGTAAGGAACTTCGAAGTAGAGCAGTAGTACACGCAGTATAGGTTAAAATGGCAATAAGCTATTTTAAAAGTAGACACTGCAAAAATCAACAGTTCCTGGGGGAGGTAAGTATAAGTTAGTTTATCAGGTAAGTAAAGCACTTACAAGGTCAGTCTCCAGGGCATAGGAAGCCCACTGTTGGGGGTTCAAGTCAACCCCAAACACCCAGCACCAGCAACACAGGGCCGGCCAGGTGCAGAGGTCAAAGTAGGTCCCAAATAACATAGGCGCCTAGGGAGACTAGGGGTTCTCTGATGTCAGTCTGCTAGCAGGTAAGTGCCTACGTCTTCGGGGAGCAGACCTGGGGGGGAGGGGGGGGGAGGGGGAGGTTGTAGAGCACTGGGGGGGGTCACAAACAGGCACACAAAATACACCCTCAGTGGCACAGGGGCAGCCGGATGTAGTGTGTGAAGTAGGTGCCGGGTTTTAGGTTGAAATCAATGGAGAGACCCGGGGTCACTCTGGCGATGCAGGCATGGCACAGCGGGGGATTCTCGGGTCAGCCACCGACTGGGCAACAATGAGGGCTGCCTGCTGGTCACTCCTGCACTGGTAGTTGGTTTCTCTCGGGCCTGGGGCTGCGAGTGCAGTGCTTCTTCCAGGCATCGGGTTCTTTGTTACCAGGCAGTCGCGGTCAGGGGGAGCCTCTGAATTCTCTCTGCAGGCGTCGCTCTGGGGGTGCAGGGAGGTAGTCTCTGGGTATCCACGTTGTTGGAGTTGCCTGGGGGTTCTCTCTGCAGTGTTGGTTCTTCTGGACTCGAGCCGGGGGCGTCGGGTGCAGTGTGTTGGGGACTCAAGCTTCCGGAGTGAGGCTCGAGTCCCTTTAAAGATGTTTTGTCTTTGTTGGTTGAACAGAGCTGCTGTCCTTGGGAGTTTCTTGGTCCTTTGGGTGCAGGGCATTCCTCTGAGTCCTCAGAGTTCGCTAGTCCCGCTGGATGCATAGCTGTTGCAGGTTCTTTTGAGTCTGGAGACAGGCCGGTAGGACTGGGGCCAAGTCACTTGTGGTCGCGTCGTCTCTGCAGGGCTTTCAGGTCAGCAGTCCTTTTTTTTTTTTTTTTTCAGGTAGTCCGGAATCTGGTTTCCTGGGATCACGGTCGCCCCTAAATACTCAATTTAGGGGTGTGTTTAGGTCTGGGGGGCAGTAGTCAATGGCTTCTGTCCTGGAGGGTGGCTACACCCTCCTTGTGCCTCCTGCCTGTGGGGCATATCCCTAATCCTATTGGTGGGAATCCTCCAAACAAGATGGAGGATTTCCTAAGGCAGGGGTCACCTCAGCTCAGGACACCCTAAGGCCTGCCCTGGCTGGTGGGTGACTCCTCCTTGTTTTTCTCATGATCTCCTCTGTACTTGCCGCCAAAAGTGGGGGCTGTGCCCTGGGCGGCATCTCCACTAGCTGGAGTGCCCTGGGGCGCTGTAACACCAGGCTTGAGCCTTTGAGACTCACCGCCAGGTGTTACAGTTCCTGCAGGGGAAGGTGTGAAGCACCTCCACCCAGTAAAGGCTTCGTTCCTGGTCACAGAGTGCTCAAAGGCACTCACCCCATGTGGCCAGAAACCCGTCTGGGTGTGGCAGGCTTGCAGAAACTGGTCTGCCTAGCACTATTAGTTGGATTGGTATAGAGGGGGCATCTCTAAGATGACCTCTGTGTGCATTTTTCAGTAAATCCCACACTGGCATCAGTGTGGATTTATTGTGCTGAGAAGTTTGATACCAGACTTCCCAGTATTTAGTGTAGCCATTATGGAACTGTGGAGTTCGTAATTGACAGACTCCCAGACCATATACTTTTTATGGCTACCCTGCACGTAAAATGTCTAAGAATTGGCTTAGACACTGTAGGGGCATAGTGCTCATGCAGCTATGCCCTCACCCGTGGTATAGTGCATCCTGCCTTAGGGCTGTAAGGCCTGCTAGAGGGGTGACTTCCCTATGCCACAGGCAGTGTGAGGGGGGCATGGCACTCTGAGGGGAGTGTCATGTCGACTTAGTCATTTTCTCCCCACCAGCACACACACAAGCTGGCAAGCAGTGTGCATGTGCTGAATGAGGGGTCCCCAGGGTGGCATAATACATGCTGCAGCCCTTAGAGACTGCCTTCAGAAGGCAGCTCTAGTGGGCAGAACCAGCTTGTCCGGGTAGAATATGATGAAGGGTGGGATAGGCAGGACCTGCAACATACACCCTGCCTTAGGACTGTAAAGCCTGCTAGAGGGGTGACTTACCTATGCCACAGGCAGTGGGTTATGGGCATGGCGCTCTGAGGGGAGCGCCATGTCGACTTAGTCATTTTCTCCCCACCAGCACACTCAAGCTGTGAGGCAGTGTTCATGTGCTGCGTGAGGGGCTACCAGGGAGGTATAATACATGCTGCACCCCTTAGAGACTTTCCGTGGTCACAGGGCCCTTGGTACCCGGGGCACCATTGAGAAGGGTCTTAACTGTGTGCCAGGGCTGTGCTAATTGTGGGAACAAAGGTACAGTTTAGGGAAAGAACAGTGGTGCTAGGCCCCTGGCTAGCAGGGTCCCTGCACACTTGCAATCATAACTGGCATCAACAAAAGGCAAAAAGTCAGGGGGTAGCCATGCCAAGGAAGGCAGTTCCTTACAATGGGTACCTCATTACCCAGGGCAAGAGATATTAAGAGTAGGCCCCTGGGGGCAGCAGCACTGATTGTGCCACTGCCAAGGGCCCTGCACCCAGATGCACCCAGCATTTCCATTGCAGGCTGAGTGTGCTGGGGCAACCCTAAAAGGATAAATTCGACATGGCACACTCTGTGTGCCCTGTCCACCATACACTGCATATTCTATGGGTAAGTCACCCCTCTAGCAGGTTTTTCAGCCCAAAGGCAGGGTGCACCGTACTATGTGAGGGCATTGCTGCATGAGCAATATGTCCCCACGGTGTCATTGCTAAACCTAGGACATAATGAGTGAACAGAGCATGAATGTACTGGGAAATGGTCAAACACAAGTTCCATAGCTGCATAATGGCCACTCTGCACCTTGGGTTGTTTGGTATCAAACAGCTCAGAATATGAATTCCAAACTGATACAAGTGTTGGATTTAACCTTAAATGTACCCAGGGGCCACCTTAGAGGTGCCCCCTGCAAAAGCTAAACCTAACTGGTAGAGTTGATGGCTGGGTCCATCCAGCTGCCACTCCTGACAGCCAGTATACAAACCTTGGGGAGAGCCCTGGCTCTCTGGTTTGTAAGACCTTCCTTGGTGGAGGAGGTAACTCCCCCTCCCTCAGGATTGTGCTGCACCCTGGGGGTGAGTTTCAAAGGGCTACAGCCCCTGAAACTCGAGCCTCCAGGCCGCCTGCTAGCAGAGGGCTTCCCCCTTTGCATATAGTGGGTTTTGATTTGGTTTGATTTGATTTGCAAACCCCCACTTTTGGCGGGAGCAAAGTCTGGAAACCAGACAAAGGGTAGGAGGAGTGGCCTCACTGAGCATGCACCGCCCCTAAGGGCGTGCATGCGAAGTGTTGCCTCTGATTCTGATTTCTCCATCTTGGAATGGAGGGAAACAGCCAATGAGGTTTAGGAAAGGGACCCTTCCCAAAGGAAGTGGTCACTATAGTGGGTGTACCCAAAGGTAAGTGCCCAATTGGACATTACCAGGTTCCCACCCCTAAAACACCCACTAAATTCAGTATTTAGTGGGCTCCCCTAGACCAAGATTTTAGATTTGAAAAGGATTCCAAAAAGTCAAGAAGACCAGCACCGGAGAAACCGACAGGACGAGAACTGAGGACCTGCTGCACCAGAAGAGGCACCAAGATCCCTGATGCTGCTCCAGAGTCCCGACAATCGCGACAGCACAGGAGCTGAACACTGGACCGACTGCAAGAAACCCAGGGGAACTCCAGGCTTCAAGGATCACCCCAGAACTCCCTGCTGAGTGGAGGCACCACTCAAGAAAAGCCAGAAAACTGCAAAAGACCAAGAAACCAGTGAAGGACACTTCACTGAATCACCGATATCTCTGTGACAGTCCGGAAGTGCCCCCCAACTGTTCCAAGTTTGGTAGCGCTGCGACCCCCAGTGGCCGAGTGTAAGGAAATGCCTCCTTGGCATGGTTACCCCCTGACATTTTGCCTTTCCTGATGCCAAGTTATGATTTGAAAGTGTGCTGAGGCCTGCTAACCAGGCCCCAGCACCAGTGTGCTTTCCCTAACCTGTACCTTTGTCTCCACAATTGGCACACCCTGGCATCCAGATAAGTCCCTTGTAACTGGTACCCCTGGTACCAAGGTTCCTGATGCCAGGGAAGGTCTGCAGCATGTCTTATGCCACCCTGGTGACCCCTCACTCAGCACAGACACACTGGTTGCCAGCTTGTGTGTGCCCGTGGGGAGAAAATGACTAAGTTGACATGGCACTCCCCTCAGGGTGCCATGCCAACCTCACACTGCCCATGGCATAGATAAGTCACCCCTCTAGCAGGCCTTACAGCCCTAAGGCAGGGTGCACTATACCGTAGGTGAGGGCATAGGTGCATGAGCACTATGCCCCTACAGTGTCTAAGCAAAACCATTTTAAGTGCAGGGTAGCCATAAGAGTATATGGTTTGGAAGTCTGTCATACACGAACTCCACAGCACCATAATGGCTACACTGAAAACTGGGAAGTTTGGTGTCAAACTTCTCAGCACAATAAATGCACACTGATGCCAGTGTGCATTTTATTGTGAAATACACCCCAGAGGGCATCTTAGAGATGCCCCCTGAAAACATACCCGACTTCCAGTGTGGGTTTAGTTTTACCAGCCTGCCACACACCAGACATGTTGCTGGCCACATGGGGAGAGTGCCTTAGTCACTCTGGCTAGTAACAAAGCCTGCACTGGGTGGAGGTGCTTCTCACCTCCCCCTGCAGGAACTGTAACACCTGGCGGTGAGCCTCAAAGGCTCACCCCCTTTGTTACAGCACCACAGGGCATCCCAGCAAGTGGAGATGCCCGCCCCCACCGGCCGCGGTCCCACTGTTGGCGGCAAGGCCGGAGGAGATAATGAGAAATACAAGGAGGAGTCACTGGCCAGTCAGGACAACCCCTAAGGTGTCCTGAGCTGAGGTGACTGACTTTTAGAAATCCTCCATCTTGTAGATGGAGGATTCCCCCAATAAGATTAGGGATGTGCCCCCCTCCCCTCAGGGAGGAGGCACAAAGAGGGTGTAGCCACCCTCAGGGCTAGTAGCCATTGGCTACTAACCCCCAGACCTAAACACACCCCTAAATTGAGTGTTTAGGGGCCCCCAGAACCAAGGAAGACAGATTCCTGCAACCTGAAGACGAAGGACGACTGCTGACCAGAAGCCCTGCAGAGAAGACAGAGACACCAACTGCTTTGGCCCCAGCCCTACCGGCCTGTCTCCCCACTTCAAGAAAAACTACAACAGCGATGCATCCCCCAGGGTCCAGCGACCTCTGAAGCCTCAGAGGACTACCCTGCATCTAAAAGGACCAAGAACTCCCGAGGACAGCGGCCCTGTTCCAAAGAAACTACAACTTGCAACAAAGAAACAACTTTTAAAGGACTGCACGTTTCCCGCCGGAAGCGTGAGACTTTCCACTCTGAACCAGACACCCCCGGCTCGACCTGCAGAGAAACAACACCACAGGGAGGACTCCCCGGCGGCTGCGACTCTGTGAGTAGCCAGAGTTGAGCCCCCCCAGCGACGCCTGCAGAGGGAATCCAGAGGCTCCCCCTGACCGCGACTGCCTGCTTCTAAGAACCCGACGCCTGGTAAAGACACTGCACCCGCAGCCCCCAGGACCTGAAGGATCCGACCTCCAGTGCAGAAGGGACCCCCAGGTGGCCATCAGAGGTGGTGGCTACCCCGAGGAGCCCCACCCCCTTTTCCTGCCTGCTTCGCTGAAGAGACCCCTGGGTCTCCCATTAAACTCTATTGCAAACCCGACGCCTGTTTGCACTCTGCACCCGGCCCCCCCGTGCCGCTGAGTGTACTTTTTGTGCTGACTTGTGTCCTTCTCTCCCCCCTCCTCCCCCCCCTCCCCCCTCCTCCCCCCATGCCCTACAAAACCTCCCTGGTCTGCCCTCCGAAGATGTGGGTAATTACCTGCTGGCAGACTGGAACCGGGGCACCCCCTTCTCCATTGAAGCAAATGCGCTTTGGGCACCACTTTGACCTCTGCACCTGACCGGCCCTTAGCTGCTGGTGTTTTAACTTTGGGGTTTTTGGGGTTGCCCTGAACCCCCAACGGTGGGCTACCTTGGACCCAACTTTGAACCCTGTAGGTGGTTTACTTACCTGCAAAACTAACAAATACTTACTTCCCCCAGGAACTGTTGAATTTTGCAGTCTAGTTTTAAAATAGCTTATTGCCATTTTTGCCAAAACTGTACATGCTATTTTGCTGCTTCAAAGTTCCTATGATACCTGAGTGAAGTATCTTTCATTTAAAGTATTGATTGTAAATCTTGAACCTGTGGTTCTTAAAATAAACTAAGAAAATATATTTTTCTATATAAAAACCTATTGGCCTGGAATTGTCTGAGTGTGTTTCTTATTTATTGCCTGTGTGTTTACAACAAATGCTTAACACTATCCTTTGATAAGCCTACTGCTCGACCACACTACCACAAAATAGAGCATTAGAATTATCTCTTTTTGCCACTATCTTACCTCTAAGGGGTGCCCTTGGACTCTGTGCATGCTATTTCTTACTTTGAAATAGTACATACAGAGCCAATTTCCTACACTGAGATAGAGCAATACCCTGGGTCCTGGTCAGCTGAGGTCAGACCCGGAGAAAAAAAAGCTCCCCCAGAGCTGACAAAGGATCAGGAGGAAGTCCCCAGTCGAGGGACTTTAGGAACACCCGGACCTCTAACCAGTGCGCCCCCTTTGTCCTACAAGCAACCCTCAAAGAGACTCGCCTCCAGCTCCAGTGGACTTCATTGCGCACAGCCTCCAGGACCTCCAAAACGCCCAGCACCTGGCCGCCCTGGGTCTTGCATCGTGGGTTCTGCTGTGTGCCCCAGGTCTCCAACCCCTTGTGACCTCGACAGCCAAAGGGGACCCCCAGGCACCACTTTGAATTTGCAAACCAGCTCCTTTTCCAAGTGGCCCATCCAGGTGGCCCTGTACCTGTGCCAAGAACTTTGCCAACACTGCTCCTGCCGGAACCGGGAGCTGACCGAAGTTCTTCAGCTGGCACAAGGGGCCCACCGACCACTGCGTCCACCCTGCAAAAGCCTAGACTGGTATCTGTACGATTTCTAATGCATTTTTTAAGGTGACTGCCTAATGATTCCAATGGTGCTTAATTATGCACAGAAAGACTAACTTTGCTAAAACTTTAAAAAGTCATAACAAGAAAAGTACTTAACATATTCTAAAGATTTTGGTCTTAAAAATTATATAAAAGTCTGAAGTATGTTTATACATTCTGGTCTTGAGTTACTCATTGAGTGTGTGTGGTGCATGATTGAATTTGTGAGTACAGCAAATACTTAGCACATCTCCTGGATTAGCCTAACTGCTCGACCACATACCTTAAATATTAGAGCATTAGGTGGTCTGATTTTTACCCCTCAAAACTAACGTGGTTGTTCTGACCCTCTGCATAGTGTACTTGGTTTTTGTACACTACATAGAGGGCCTGCCTCCAGCATTTGGTATATCAGTGGTGGGATTAAGACTTTGTGTTTGCTGATACCACTTTTACAATTGTGTCAATACATTAATAACTCTCCAAATTGTCTTTTAGATAATTGTTTTTGATTTTTCTAATTGACTAATATCTTTTACAATTTTTGAAAAGTAATTGTTAGGGCCCCGGCTAGGTTCCTACAACTTTAGAAAAAGTTTAAAAGTCTTTGCTTTAGTTGGTTATCCAGAAGAGGAGTTCTAAACTCCAAAAAGGTCCCAACTTTAGTAAGATAAAAATGTCTGATTCAGAGTCCAGAAACCAGGATCTCAACCTGGAACCTTATGAGGCGTATTGCTATAACACAATTAAGGAAAAACTGCAGAATTTACAAAATTAAAACTAGAAAAAGCCCTAAAACAGAGAAAATTAGGTTTCTGGTGGCCCAGTATGAAAAAGATCATCCCCCACCTGATGATGATGACTCTGAGGTGGATGAAGATCCTGTGGCAAATGGAGATGAGGGTAGCTCCTCTTCTCACACAAGCTCTGTAGCACCCACAGACACAGACCTGGAAATTGCCAGGCTGGCCAAAACACTGGCTTTAGAAAGTCAGCTTTTGGAGCTAGAACAAAAGAGAAAAGAGTTGGGCTTGGCACCCATCTCTGGTGGCAGCATACAAGTGTTGAAAGAAAAGGCTTTCAACATTAAACCCCCAAAAGGTGTTGTCCCTCCCTTCACTGAAGGGGATGATATAGTGAAATGGTGTTCTGCTTTTGAATGAGCTTGTATTGGGTGGGAAATTGAAAAGAAACGCTGGGGCACACTGATGTTGGAGTTATTCTCAGGAAAGAGCAGGGATAGGCTCCTGATACTGAGTGAGGCAGATTCTAAATCCTATGACCTCATGAAGGGTACCCTAATTGAGACCTTTGGATTTACAACTAAAGAGTACAAATCCCAGAGCCAAAACGTGGTTGATTTTGTGGAATATTCAGTAAAAATGCTGGGTGGTTGGTTAACTGGGAACAAGGTACAAGATTATGATGGGCTGTATAGTTTATTTGTGAAAGAGCATCTGTTGAGCAATTGTTCCAATGATAGACTACATCAACATCTGGTAGACCTGGGTCCGCTTTCCCCGAAAGAGTTTGGGAGGAAGGCAGACCACTGGGTCAAAACAAGGGTTACCAAAACTACCACTGGTGGGGGAGTCCTAAAGAAAAAGGCCAAAAAGCCCCCCAAGGGAAAGATGGGAGCCAAGGTAAAAACAACATAGTCTTCTCAAGGCCCCCAAAAATCTTCAGAGGAGGGTTGGTCCAGAGACTACTCACAGACCAAGGGAGGGTATAAAGGGAAACACTTTGAACCCAACAAGGCTTGGTGCTCAGAATGTAAGACAGAAGGGCACCGAACTGAAGACTCTGGCTGTAAAAACAATAAGAATGCTTCTAGTCAACCTTGTAGGGAAAATGCCTCTCATGGCATGGTTACCCCCTAACTTTTTGCCTTTTGCTGATGCTAGTTATGACTTGAAAGTATGCTGGGACCCTGCTAACCAGGCCCCAGCACCAGTGTTCTTTCCCTACACTGTATCTTTGTTTCCACAATTGGCACAATCCTGTCACACAGATAAGTCCCTTATAAGTGTTATCCCTGGTACTAAGGGATGGCCCTGTGGCCACTAAAGGTCTCTAAGGGCTGCAGCATGTATTATGCCACCCTGGGGACCCCTCATTCAGCACATGCACACTGCTTGCCAGCTTGTGTGTGTGGTGGTGGGGAGAAAATGACTAAGTCGACATGACACTCCCCTCAGAGTGCCATGCCCCCCTCACACTGCCTGTGTCATAGGTAAGTCACCCCTCTAGCAGGCCTTACAGCCCTAAGGCAGGGTGCACTATACCACAGGTGAGGGCATATGTGCATGAGCACTATGCCCCTACAGTGTCTAAGCAAAACCGTAGACGTAAGTGCGGGGTAGCCATAAAGAGTATATATGGTCTGGGGGTTTGTCAAACACGATCTCCACAGTTCCATAATGACAACACTGAATACTGGGAAGTTTGGCATCAAACTTCTCAGCACAATAAATGCACACTGATGCCAGTGTGGAATTTATTGAAAAATGCACCCAGAGGGCATCTTAGAGATGTCCCCTGTATACCAGCCCAACTCCTAATGTTAGGCTGACCAGTTTCTGCCAGCCTGCCACATCTAGACGGGTTTCTGGCCACATGGGGTGAGTGCCTTTGTAACTCTGTGGCCAGGAACAAAGCCTATAATGGGTGGAGGTGCTTCACGCCTCCCCCTGCAGGAACTGAAACACCTGGCGGTGAGCCTCAAAGGCTCAAGCCAGATGTTACTGAGCCCCAGGGCACTCCAGCTAGTGGAGATGCCCTCCCCCTCCGGACATAGCCCCACTTTTGGCGGCAAGTCCGGTGGAGATAATGAGGAAAAACAAGGAGTCACCACCCACCAGTCAGGACAGCCCCTAAGGTGCCCTGAGCTGAGGTGACCCCTGCCTTGAGAAATCCTCCCATCTTGTTTGAGGATTCCCCCATTAGGGTTAGGGATGTGCCCCCCCTCCCCAGAGGGAGGAGGCACAAAGAGGGTATAGCCACCCTCCAGGACAGTAGCCATTGCTAATGCCCCCCAGACCTAAACACACCCCTAAATTGAGTATCTAGGGGCAACCCTGAACCCAGGAAATCAGATTCCTGCAACCTGAAGAGGACTGCTGACCTGAAAGGCCCGCAGAGACGACTGAGATGACAACTGACTTGGCCCCTGCCCTACCAGCCTGTCTCCAGACTCTGAGAACCTGCACAGCAAAGCATCCAGTGGCACGAGCGACCTCTGAGGACTGACCTGCACCTAAAGGACCAAGAAACTCCAGAGGACAGCGGCTCTTTCCAAAACTACAACAAGAAGACTCCAGCCTCACTCCAGAATCGTGAGTCTTCACACTCTGCAACTGACTCCCCCGGCTTGTGTCCAGAAGAACCAACACCACAGACAGGACACCCAGGTGACTCCAACAACGTGGACACCCTGAGTCGACCTCCCTGCACCCCGACAGTGACGCCTGCAGAGAGGCTCCTCCTGACTGCGACTGCTCAGTAACAAAGGAACCCGACGCCTGGAAGAAGCACTGCACCCGCAGCCCCCAGGACCAAGAGGAACCAACCACCGGTGCAGGAGTTACCAGGAGGCGGTCCTCATCCTAGACCAGTCGCTGGCTGGCCGAGAAGCCCCCCTGTGCCCTGCCTGCATCGCCAGAGTGACCCCCGGGTCCCTCCATTGACTTCAATACAAAACCTGATACCTTGTTGACAAACTGCACCCGGCCGCCCCTGAGGGTGTATTTTGTGTTACTGTTTGGGAACCCCCTCCCACGTGCTCTACAAACCCCCCCTGCTCTGCTCCCTGAGGATGCAGGTCCTTACCTGCTAGCAGACTGGAACGGTAGCACCACTGTTCTCTATAGGCGCCTATGCTTTTTCAGCCCTACTTTGACCTCTTCACCTGACCGGCCCTGTGTGGTTGGTGCTGGATGTTTGGGGTTAACTTGAACCCCCAACGGTGGGCTGCCTATGCCCAGGAGACTGAACTTGTAAGTGCTTTCCTTACCTGAGAAACTAACCAATGACCTACCTCCCCTGGGAACTGTTGATTTTTGCACTGTATCCACTTTTAAAATAGCTTATTGCCATTTTTGCCAAAATTGTATACATTAATCTGTTAATTCAAAGTTCCATACTTAACTGTGTGTAGTACCTTACAAGTTATGTACTTACCTGAATTCTGCATCTTATGGTTCTAAAATAAATTAAGAAAATAAAAATGTTCTATATAAAAACCTATTGACCTGGAGTTAAATCTTTGAGTGTGTTCTCATTCATTGCCTGTGTGTGTACAGCAAATGGTTAACTCTATCCTCTGATAAGCCTATGCTCGACCACACTACCGCAAAATAGAGCATTAGTATTATTTAATTTTGCCACTATCCACCTCTCAGGGGAACCCTTGGACTCTGCATACTATCTCTCACTTTGAGATAGTATATACAGAGCCAACGTCCTACAAACCTGCAGTAAATGCAGTTGCCAGTATCCAGATGGGGTCAGAGGTGTGTGGCCTGACCATGTCGGTACCCCATAGAGGCAACCTTAGGCACTGAGGGTGGGGTAGATTTATTATGTGCTGCCTGGCCAAGTAATATGACCAAATACAGACCGCACCCTGTGATTAATGGAGAAAAATAGAAGCTTTGAAGGATACAGGGGCTAGCATCACTATGGTGTCGCAGCATCTGGTCCCCACTACTCAGTTCCTAGTAGGGAGGTCTTATCCTGTCACTAATGCTGACAATGAGGCCAAGTTCCACCCCATGGCTATGGTAAACTTTGAATGGGGAGGAGTAGTAGGGCAGAGAGAAGTGGTTGTGTCCTCATCCATCCCTTTAGATTGCCTACTTGGTAATGATCTGGAGCATTGCCCCTGGGTTGAGGAAGAGCTAAAGACCCATGCAGCAATGCTTGGAATCCCTGAGTGGGCGTGTGTCAAGACTAGGGCCCACAGCAAACTTCAGAGGGACAAAGGAGAACTGGATCCTGAAATAGTGGACCAGCCTCCCAAGAGAAAAGGCAAGAAGACTGGGGGACCAGCTTCACAACCGATCCCAAGACAGGACCCCTCTGCTCAGGAGGAGATGGAGTCACTCACCTTAGAGGGAACTGAACCTGAGGAACCAGAGGTCTTGGGCCCAGGGCGACCCTCTAGGGAAGATCTGTGCTAGGGACAAAGTGTCCCACTCTTGAAGGCCTGAGACAGCAAGCTGCTCAGGAGGAGCTAGGAATTGTTAGTGGTACCCACAGGGTCTATTTGGAGGAGGGCCTCCTGTACACTGAGGCCAGAGACCTAAGGCCTGGGGCAACCAGGAGGATGGTAGTGCCCCAAACGTTCAGAGCCTTCTTTCTCACTTTAGCCCATGGCATCCCCCTAGCAGAGCATCTGGGTCAGAACAAAACATGGAGTATGTTGGTTAACCACTTCTACTGGCCAGGTATGTCCCAGAAAGTGAAGGACTTTTGCCAGTCCTCTCCCTACTGCCAAACCAGTGGCAAAAGCAGGTGGGGACTTAAAAGTCCATTTAATTCCACTGCCTGTGATTGAGGTTCCCTTTGAGAGGGTAGGGGTTGACATCCTTGGCCCCCTCGACCCTACAACAGTATCATGACATAGATACATCCTAGTGGTAGTGGATCATGCCAACAGGTATCCTGAGGCTATTCCCTTTAGAACCATCACTGCACCTGCAGTGGCCAAAGCCCTCCTGGGTATCTTTACCACGGTGGGGTTCCCTAAGGAGGTAGTATGAGACAGGGGCTCAAACTTTGTTTGCATACTTAAAACATATGGCAGGAATGTGGGGGTGTCTTATAAATTCACTACCCCATACCATCCACAGACCAATGGGCTGGTAGAAAGGTTCAACCAGACCGTAAAAGGCATGATTGGAGGACTCCCTGAAAAACTCAGGAGATGGGATGTCCTACTTCCTTGCCTGCTGTTTGCTTACGGGGAAGTGCCACAAAAGGTAGGTGTTTAACCCTTTGAACTTTTGTTTGGGCATCCTGTTAGGGGACCACTGAGTCTTGTAATGGAAGGCTGGTAGAGACCTCTCAAAGAAGCCCTAACAGGACATTGTGGACTATGTGCTTGGCCTATGTTCCAGAATGGCTAAGTACATGGAGAAAGCCAGCAAAAACCTTCAGGTCAGTCAAGAGCTTTAAAAACCTTGTATTACCAAAAAGCTGCTATGGTGGAGCTCCAACCAGGGCAGAAAGTTTGGGTGTTGAAGCCTGTTGCTCCAAGGGCCCTCCTGGACATATGGTCTGGGCCCTATCCCATTCTTGAAAGAAAAGGGGAGGTCACTTATCTTGTGGACCTGGGCAGTTGCAAAAACCTCAAAAAGATCATTCTTGTCAACCGCCTAAAACCCTACTTTGACAGAGACAGGAAGATGAGTGAGCCGATCTCCTCTCCAGCAATCCCCAAAATGGTTCTGCGGATGGAGTGATCTTCTCAGACACTTTAGGAAGTTGGCTCTGTATATACTATTTCAAAGTAAGAAATAGTGTGCACAGAGTCCAAGGGTTCCCCCTAGAGGTTAGATAGTGGCAAAAGTAGATAATTCCAATGCTCTATTTTGTGGTAGTGTGGTCGAGCAGTAGGCTTATCAGAGGGTAGTGTTAAGCATTTGTTGTACACACAGGCAATAAATGAGGAACACACACTCAAAGACTTAATCCAGGCCAATAGGTTGTTGTTCTATTGAAAAATATATTTTCTTAGTTTATTTTAAGAACCACAGGTTCAAGATTTACAGTCAATACTTTAAATGTAAGGTACTTCACTTAGATACTTTAGGAACTTTGAATAAAAGCAATATCACATACAGTCTTGTATGGCAATAAGCTATTTTCAAAGTGGACACAGTGTAAAACATCAACAGTTCCTGGGGTAGGTAAGTAAAGGTTAGTTTTGAAGTTAAGTAAAACACTTACAAATCTCAAGTTTGGGGCATAGTCAGCCCACCGTTGGGGTTTCAAGGCAACCCCAAAGTTACCACACCAGCAGCTCAGGGCCGGTCAGGTGCAGAGGTCAAGGAGAAGCCCAAAACACATGGGCGCCTATGGGGAGCAGGGGTGCTCCGGTTCCAGTCTGCCAGCAGGTAAGTACTTGCGTCCTCGGGGGAAGACCAGGCGGGTTTTGTAGAGCACCGAGGGGGGATACAAGAAGGCACAGAAAGTACACCCTCAGGGGCGGCCGAGTGCAGTGTGCAAACAGGCGTCGGGTTTTACATTGAAAACAATGGAGGGACTCGGGGGTCACTTCAACGATGCAGGCAGGCACGGGGGGCTCCTCGGGGTAGCCACCACCTGGGCTATTCAGAGGGTCGCCTGGGGGTCGTTCCTGCACTAGAGTTCGGTTCGTTTAGGTCCTGGGGGTTGTGGGTGCAGTGTTGGTTCCAGGCATCGGGTCCCTTTTTACAGGCAGTTGCGGTCACGGGGAGCCTCTGGATTCTCTTTGCAGGTGTCGCTGTGGGGGCTCAGGGGTGTCGTCTCTGGTTACTCACGGGCTCGGAGTCGCCGGAGAGTCCTCCCTGAGGTGTTTGTTTTCTGCAGGTCGAGCCGGGGGCGTCGGTGCACAGTGACAAGTCTCACGCTTCCGGCAGGAAACGTGAAGTCTTCAAAGTTGTTGAAAAGTTGCAAGTTTGATGCAGATTGTTGAGCAGGGCCGCTGCTCACGGGAGTTCCTTGGTCCTGGAGGTCAGGGCAGTCCTCTGAGGCTTCAGAGGTTGCTGGTCCCTGTCGGATGCGTCGCTGGAGCAGGTTTTCGAAGTTGGAGACAGGCCGGTAGGGCTGGAGCCAAATCAGTTGTCTCCCTCCTTCTCTGCAGGCTTGTAGGTCATCAGTCCTTCTTTCTTCAGGTTGCAGGAATCTGATTTCCTGGGATCTGGGAGCCCCTAAATAATGAATTTAGGGGTGTGTTTAGGTCTGGGAGGGAAGTAGCCAATGGCTACTGTCCTTGAGAGTGGCTACACCCTCTTTGTGCCTCCTCCCTGTGGGGAGGGAGGCACATCCCTAATCCTATTGGGGGAATCCTCCAAACTCAAGATGGAGGATTTCTCAAGGCAGGGGTCACCTCAGCTCAGGACACCTTAGGGGCTGTCCTGACTGGTGGGTGACTCCTCCTTGTTTTTCTCATTATCTCCTCCAGCCTTGCTGCCAAAAGTAGGGGCAGTGGCTGGAGGGGCGGGCATCTCCACTACCTGGGATGCCCTGGGGCGCTGTAACAAAAGGGGTGAGCCTTTGAGGCTCACTGCAGGGGGAGGTGAGAAGCACCTCCACCCAGTACAGGCTTTGTTCCTGGCCACTGTGACAAAGGCACTCTCGTCATGTGGCCAGCAACATGTCTGGTGTGTGGCAGGCTGGCAGGAACTGGTCAGCCTACACTAGAAGTCTGGTATGTTTTCAGGGGCCATCTCTAAGATGCCCTCTGGGTGTAGTTTAGAATAAATTGCACACTGGCATCAGTGTGTGTAAGGAAATGCCTCCTTGGCATGGTTGCCCCCTGACTTTTTGCCTTTGCTGATGCTATGTTTACAATTGAAAGTGTGCTGAGGCCTGCTAACCAGGCCCCAGCACCAGTGTTCTTTCCCTAACCTGTACTTTTGTATCCACAATTGGCAGACCCTGGCATCCAGATAAGTCCCTTGTAACTGGTACTTCTAGTACCAAGGGCCCTGATGCCAAGGAAGGTCTCTAAGGGCTGCAGCATGTCTTATGCCACCCTGGAGACCTCTCACTCAGCACAGACACACTGCTTACCAGCTTGTGTGTGCTAGTGAGGACAAAACGAGTAAGTCGACATGGCACTCCCCTCAGGGTGCCATGCCAGCCTCTCACTGCCTATGCAGTATAGGTAAGACACCCCTCTAGCAGGCCTTACAGCCCTAAGGCAGGGTGCACTATACCATAGGTGAGGGTACCAGTGCATGAGCATGGTACCCCTACAGTGTCTAAACAAAACCTTAGACATTGTAAGTGCAGGGTAGCCATAAGAGTATATGGTCTGGGAGTCTGTCAAACACGAACTCCACAGCACCATAATGGCTACACTGAAAACTGGGAAGTTTGGTATCAAACTTCTCAGCACAATAAATGCACACTGATGCCAGTGTACATTTTATTGTAAAATACACCCCAGAGGGCACCTTAGAGGTGCCCCCTGAAACTTAACCGACTATCTGTGTAGGCTGACTAGTTTTAGCAGCCTGCCACAAACCGAGACATGTTGCTGGCCCCATGGGGAGAGTGCCTTTGTCACTCTGAGGCCAGTAACAAAGCCTGCACTGGGTGGAGATGCTAACACCTCCCCCAGGCAGGAATTGTCACACCTGGCGGTGAGCCTCAAAGGCTCACCTCCTTTGTGCCAACCCAGCAGGACACTCTAGCTAGTGGAGTTGCCCGCCCCCTCCGGCCAGGCCCCACTTTTGGCGGCAAGGCCGGAGAAAATAATGAGAAAAAAAAGGAGGAGTCACTGGCCAGTCAGGACAGCCCCTAAGGTGTCCTGAGCTGAAGTGACTCTAACTTTTAGAAATCCTCCATCTTGCAGATGGAGGATTCCCCCAATAGGGTTAGGATTGTGACCCCCTCCCCTTGGGAGGAGGCACAAAAAGGGTGTACCCACCCTCAGGGCTAGTAGCCATTGGCTACTAACCCCCCAGACCTAAACACGCCCTTAAATTTAGTATTTAAGGGCTACCCTGAACCCTAGAAAATTAGATTCCTGCAACTACAAGAAGAAGGACTGCCTAGCTGAAAACCCCTGCAGCGGAAGACCAGAAGACGACAACTGCCTTGGCTCCAGAAACTCACCGGCCTGTCTCCTGCCTTCCAAAGATCCTGCTCCAGCGACGCCTTCCAAAGGGACCAGCGACCTCGACATCCTCTGAGGACTGCCCCTGCTTCGAAAAGACAAGAAACTCCCGAGGACAGCGGACCTGCTCCAAGAAAAGCTGCAACTTTGTTTCCAGCAACTTTAAAGAACCCTGCAAGCTCCCCGCAAGAAGCGTGAGACTTGCAACACTGCACCCGGTGACCCCGACTCGGCTGGTGGAGAACCGACACCTCAGGAGGGACCCCAGGACTACTCTGATACTGTGAGTACCAAAACCTGTCCACCCTGAGCCCCCACAGCGCCGCCTGCAGAGGGAATCCCGAGGCTCCCCCTGACCGCGACTCTTTGAACCTAAAGTCCCGACGCCTGGGAGAGACCCTGCACCCGCAGCCCCCAGGACCTGAAGGAGCGGACTTTCACTGGAGAAGTGACCCCCAGGAGTCCCTCTCCCTTGCCCAAGTGGAGGTTTCCCCGAGGAATCCCCCCCCTTGCCTGCCTGCAGCGCTGAAGAGATCCCGAGATCTCTCATAGACTAACATTGCGAACCCGACGCTTGTTTCTACACTGCACCCGGCCGCCCCCGCGCCGCTGAGGGTGAAATTTCTGTGTGGGCTTGTGTCCCCCCCGGTGCCCTACAAAACCCCCCTGGTCTGCCCTCCGAAGACGCGGGTACTTACCTGCAAGCAGACCGGAACCGGGGCACCCCCTTCTCTCCATTCTAGCCTATGTGTTTTGGGCACCACTTTGAACTCTGCACCTGACCGGCCCTGAGCTGCTGGTGTGGTGACTTTGGGGTTGCTCTGAACCCCCAACGGTGGGCTACCTTGGACCAAGAACTAAGCCCTGTAAGTGTCTTACTTACCTGGTTAACCTAACAAATACTTACCTCCCCTAGGAACTGTGAAAATTGCACTAAGTGTCCACTTTTAAAACAGCTATTTGTGAATAACTTGAAAAGTATACATGCAATTTTGATGATTTGAAGTTCCTAAAGTACTTACCTGCAATACCTTTCGAATGAGATATTACATGTAGAATTTGAACCTGTGGTTCTTAAAATAAACTAAGAAAAGATATTTTTATATACAAAACCTATTGGCTGGATTTGTCTCTGAGTGTGTGTACCTCATTTATTGTCTATGTGTATGTACAACAAATGCTTAACACTACTCCTTGGATAAGCCTACTGCTCGACCACACTACCACAAAATAGAGCATTAGTATTATCTCTTTTTGCCACTATCTTACCTCTAAGGGGAACCCTTGGACTCTGTGCATGCTATTCCTTACTTTGAAATAGCACATACAGAGCCAACTTCCTACAGTGTGCATTTATTGTGCTGAGAAGTTTGATACCAACCTTCCCAGTTTTCAGTGTAGCCATTATGGAACTGTGGAGTTTGTGTTTGACAAACTCCCAGACCATATACTCTTATGGCTACCCTGCACTTACAATGTCTAAGATTTTGCTTAGACACTGTAGGGGCATAGTGCTCATGCACATATACCCTCACCTGTGGTATAGTGCACCCTGCCTTAGGGCTGTAAGGCTTGCTAGAGGGGTGACTTACCTATGCCACAGGCAGTGTGAGGTTGGCATGGCACTCTGAGGTGAGTGCCATGTCGACTTAGTCATTTTCTCCCCACCAGCACACACAAGCTGTGAAGCTGTGTGCATGTGCTGAGTGAGGGGTCCCCAGGTGGCATAAGATATGCTGCAGCCCTTAGAGACCTTCCCTGGCATCAGGGCCCTTGGTACCAGGGGTATAAGTTACAAGGGAATTAATTGAGTGCCAGGGTTGTGCCAATTGTGGAGACAAGGGTACAGTTTAGGGAAAGAACTCTGGTGCTGGGGCCTGGTTAGCAGGATACCAGCACACTTCTCAGTCAAGTCAGCATCAATATCAGGCAAAAAGTGGGGGGTAACTGTAACAGGGAGCCATTTTCCTATACTCCTGTTATAGGATCCTTTTTGTGAGCAGACCAGCCATTTTTATTTAAATCTGTTTGTATGGGTTTCCTCAAAGGGTTACAACATTTCCCTTCCTTCTGTTTGTTATGCATCAATGAAACTTACATCTGGAACTCACGTTCCTCATGTGCATACCTTTGAGCCCCTCCACAGTTCTTAGGCGCTGTACCCTCAAGTCAGTCTTTCTCTTTCCTATAACCTTCAAATCATAACTTCGCATCAGCAAAGGCAAAAAGTTAGGGTGTAACCATGCCAATGAGGCATTTCCTTACAGACACCCTCTCAGGACAACAGAAGACTGACTGCAGAAAAGTGCTAAACCAGTATGGTGGGCTTTTTTCTCTGACCCCTGAGAAGACGAACTGGTGTACCCATGATGTGGACACTGTGACAGCCTGTCTGTCAAGAACAACATTTATAGACAGTCTGACCATGTCAGAGAAATCATAGTAGCTGAAGTCAAGAAAATGCTGGATTTGGATGTCATTGAACCCTCAGAGAGCCCCTGGACCGCAGGAGCAAAAGAGGTCAGCACTCTCTACTCCTAGTGGGCATTATCAGTTCACTGGTATGCCCTTGGACTCAAGAATGCACCTGCCACCTTCCAGAAGCTGGTGAACCAAGTCCTTGCTGGGCTGGAAACTTTTAGTGCAGCTTACTTGGATGATATAGCTGTCTATAGTTCATGGTTCAGATCTCGAAGGGAACTGTGAAAGACCTGCAGTGGTGGTTGTCGAATCCAGATTGGGCCAATGGCAGATCCCTCTTCCCTTCCCACCCAGATCTCACAGTAGTGACAGATGCATCACTCCTGGGATGGGGCAGCCACATGGGAGATGTAGAAATCAGAGGCCTCTGGTCTCCGGCAGAGTCCAGGCTCCACATCAACCTTTTGGAGCTCTGGGCAATCTGACTTCCATTGAAAGCATTCCTTCCCTCTCTCAAAGGGAAAGTGGTGCAGGTGTTCACTGACAACCCCACCCCCATGTGGTATTGCAACAAGCAGGGCAGAGTGGGGTCGTGGAAACTTTGTCAAGAGGCCCTTCTCCTCTGGACATGGCTGGAACATCAGGGCATTTCCCTGGTGGTTCAACACCTGGCAGGTTCCTTGAATGCCAGAACAGACTAACTCAGCCGACGATGCGTAGTCGAACACGAATGGTGTATCCATCCGGAGGTGGCGCAAGGTCTTTTCCTGCAGTGGGGAGAAACTTGGTTAGACTTGCTCGCCTCCTCTGTTTTGCGCATTAAAGTTTCCAAGGCAGCACTCGCTTGGCGACGGTTTTTGTCGTGAGTGGAATTCAGGCCTCAGGTACGTCTTTCCGCTCACACCACTTCCTCCCAGAGTTCTGAAGAAGATCAGATAAGACCAGGCCCAAGTTATACGGGTGGCTCCGGACTGGGCAGGAAGAGTCTGGTATCCTGAACTGTTGAGCATGGCCAAAGTTCCTCAGATCAGGCTGCTCCTTCGGGACGATCTTCTATCACAGCAGAAGAGGAGGGTCCTCCATACGAACCTGTGAACTCCACGGCTTCATGCGTGGAGATTGTGTGGCAACAGTTGACGTCTTTTGACCTGCCTCCCGAAGTCTGTGACGTTATCTTTGCAGCCAGGCGTCCCTCAACCAAAACTGTTTACACCTGTTGGAAGAAATTTGTGGTATGGTGCATCGACAAATCTGTTGATCCTCTATCTGCTCATCTTTCTCAAGTCCTTCTCTTTATTCTTTCCCTTGCCCAGCAGGGTTCCTCCTTGGGCACGCTAAATATCTTTCTGCTATCTCTGCTTTCTTGAGGTTACCAGATCAGCCTGCCTTATTTAAATCTCCTATAGTTGGGAGATTTCTTAGAGGCCTCGCACATCTCTTTCCTTCTGTCCCTTTCATAATGCCCCAATGGGATCTCAACCTGGTATTGACCTACATTATGTGTACACCGTTTGAGCCGCTTCACAACTGCCCTTTACGGCTCTTAACTATCAAGACTGTCTTTTTTTGTTGCCATTACCTCTGCCCGCAGAGTAAGTGAGCTCCAGGCTCTGCCATCTAAGCCACCTTTCTTGGCCATACATCTGGACAAAGTGGTACTTAGCACAAGGGCCTATTTTCTACCTAAAGAAGTGACACCCTTCCATGTCGGACAGTCCATCACCTTGCCTACATTTTATGCACCCCCCACATCCCTCTCATGAAGAGGAGAGACTCCACTGTCTGGACCCAAAAAGAGCAGTGGTGTTCTACCTTGATCGTTCCAAAGCCTTCCGGGTGGACTATCAACGCTTTGTGGGATATTTGGGTGCAAAGAAGGGGAAGGCGGTACAGAAGAGGACCATTTCACGTTGGGTACTTTTATGCATCAAAATGTGCTACCTTATGGCTAAAAAGCAACCTCCTGAAGGTTTGCGCGCTCACTCTACCAGAGCTACTGCTGCTAGCACCGCGCTAGCACGGGCGTTCTAGTCCTGGACATCTGTCAGGCAGCAACGTGGGCATCTCTGCACACTTTTATCAAACACTAGTGCCTGGACAGTCAGGTCCAAAGGGACGGCTACTTTGGCTGTTTGGTCCTGCCGGACTTCTTGGTGTGATCTTGGTTCGCAGCCCACCACCCGGGATGGTATTGCTCGGGCATCTATTCAAAGGTAAGGAATCTGCAACTGGAAGTCTCCATCAGATGTACAAGTTACTTACCTTTGGTAACAGGATATCTGGTCGAGACATATTCTAGTTGCAGATTCCTTACCGATCGCCCATCCTCTCCCCGCACTGCGAACTGATTTCTAGGGACAGGAACTTCCCCTTAAGGGTCCTAGTTTTGGCACACCACTCTGTTCTCTTCATGGCTCCGCGCTACTGGCGTGGAAAGTCATGATAAGAAACTGACATCAGTACGCCAGGGTGTTGCCTATATACGACCACGACATCATCACGGCAAACATGACGCCCGCAGAGTCAACCGACGCCAGCTGACAGTGCGTTGAGGTACTGCTCGAAGAAAAATCTCCAGATCCAGTCGGACGCCTGGGGAAATTCAAAGGTAAGGAATCTGCAACTAGAATATGTCTCTACCAGATACATTGTTACTGAAGGTAAGCAACTTGTACATTAATGCGGCCAGAAAACTGCTTTTATTATGCATAAAATATCATATATTTCTACATTTTTAACTCTATCGGGATGGTCGAGTTGTCTGTCCTTGCTTTCAACCTGTGTATTCTTCAGTTGGATTCACCACCAGAAACTTGAGTCTGCATCACTACGATTAAAGGTAAGTAACTTTTCCTTCTAAATGTAGTACTTTATTAGATCTCACCAAAACATGGGAGATCCAAAATCTATACTTAAAATGTAACTGATGTCATGTGGATTTGGCAAGAATTGTCACTGCTTGTCTAGATGACTCATTGCAGTTAAAGATCAATATTGTGCACTCTGCTAGCACCCCTTATACTTTTGCAACGATACACTGATTGGGGAAAAAGTGAAATGAAGAATTTAGGGTCTTGGCTGCTGCTCTAGCACCTGATCTCTGGAGCCACTGCCTCTTATGTGACTGCTACGGTTGCCTCACTTGATGCCCAGTGCAAATTTGTTTTCCGATGTGGAGATGTCTTGAAGCTGGAAATTCAGGAGTAACTCACTCTCGAGCCAGCAGTGTGATGCAACCACTCAAAGAGAATATCTTGGGAGTTTAGCTCTTAAGCCATGTCCTCAGTCCAGGATGACTTTAGCTCCATTGCTATTGAATGTAGTTTGGTTGTGTTGGTCTTCCATTAAGTTGTACAATGAACTAGGCAAAGGAAATTGAACAAATAGTAATTTGTCAAGGCTGGCTCAAAGGGGCTGGGAATTGGTCCTATCAATAGGTTAAAGAGTATTCCCTTCCGTTCTTGGATGTTTATCATACTACACAGTATGTGGAAATAGAAAGGAGGAATGTGTAGCTCTCCTACTCTCTTATGCCTTTTTTAGCAACACTTCCATTGTGGCGCTTTTCTCCTGCAGAACGTTTGTTTGTTACCCGACCTTTCATAGGTTTATAAATGACTTCTAAAACTAGTTTATATGGGCACTACTGAAGGGATAATTGCCATCATTGAAGTTTTCACATATCATTCATGCTAGTCTTTACTGAACAAAGTGCAGTAAAAATTAATAGTTCTATCTGTATTTTGCAGGTTGCTAAAACAGTTGCACAAAGACTCAATACAGATCCAATGTTACTTCAGTTTTTCAAATCACAAGGGTAAGTACTTCAAATGTTAGACTCCTTTCATGAAATTGGATGTGTATTAAAGCCTAAATTGGATAAATGGTTTTAGCAAGTTGAGAAGAGTGTTTGCTACTTTTGTGTATATACTAGCTAAGAAATGCAAAACTTCAATGTAAGGAAAGCCTTCGGGTTTAAATTCTCATTCATTCTAGCTAAAGTTAGCGTCTGTCCCATAGGCATATGCTAATTCAGTTAACTGTTAATTGATTAAGGAATGGTAGAGAAAAGCATTTGTCACTTATAGTAGTTTCCAAGATAAGTTGAGTCTATAGGCATAAGGTTTCATTTACAGTTTGCAGGCACCATAGGACTGACTGGGCTTCTTGGGTGTTGAGCAGGCCAGGCTGCCTGTGTCTGAACAGGGGGTTCTTGAAATCAGATTATCATCTTCCTTCATACTGGTCAGTTACATATGGTTAACCACTGGAAGGTGATCCGGTGTTATCTTGTTTGCGGAAGATTGATCACTCAGCTCCTTTACCTCCCCGGAATTCTCACTTACTATATGAATAGTCTATAACCTTACTACCTCTTTGTTTTCATGTGCAAATTGCATGCAAAAGTCGGCTTAGGTGAGACAGATACTGTATAAAACTTAAGTCAGAGGTTTTCATCCCTACCAACAAGTTGGGTACATTGGATCAGTCTGCCACATTGTTTATCCACATTGTTAGTTTTACATATGGTGCGCCCTAACACTCATCTTCCCGTTCCCCAACCCCACAAGGCCCCTCTCCCAAAATAAATGTAGGTATGTATGGAGAGTAACCACATAAGTCACTAAACCTGTGAATGTTTAAAGAAACTGTCCTCTGGCATCCCTTGCCTTTGGGTGCAGTTCTAGCCCTGGTGGCCATCCCTGCCATGTTTGCAAATCATATCCTGGCTTTGCAAATACTCAATCCTGGAGCACACTCCCCCTATATGTTTCTTGAGAATATCAGTGGGAAGAAACTCTCACTATAGACCTAGCTATCTTGCACTAGGCAACTACAGCAGTGCCCCCTTTTCAGTTTTCTAGAGTACGCTTGTATTAAACTGCAAGGACCAGAAGAGTGTGGGTTTGGATAGACCATAATCAAGGCAGGCGGGCTGATCCATTGATAGTTGATTGTGTACTACGTTCCAGAATGTGTAAAGGCCTCTGTCCATAATCTCATAGAGGGAGTGTAAGAAAATGGCCCTTGTTAGTTATTTTTTTTATACACACACACCCCCACCCATACACACACACACACACACTCCTCTCTCCTCTCTACTTCTCTCCTCTCTCCTTCTCTCCTCTCTCCTTTCCTCTCTCCTTCAATTCTTATTCTCTCTTCTCTCTCTTTGATACTGACTTGACCAAGAGTGTGCTGGAACCCTGGTAACCAGGCCCCAGCACCGGTGTTCTTTCATTAAAAATGCATCATTGTTTCCACATTTGGCACACCTGTGGCATACAGATAAGTCCCTTGTAAAAGGTACCAGTGGTACCAAGGGCCCTGTGACCAGGGAAGGTCCCTAAGGGCTGCAGCATGTGTTGTGCCACCCTAAGGGACTACTCCCCTAACACATGCATGCTGCCATTGCACATTGTGTGTGTTGGTGGGGAGAAAAAGGCAGTCAACATGGCATACCCCTCAGGGTGCCATGCAACATTGCCTGCGGCATAGGTAAGTCACCCCTCTAGCAAGCCTTACAGCCCTAAGGCAGGGTGCACTATACCAAAGGTGAGGGCATAGCTGCATGAGCAATATGCCCCTACAATGTAAGTCCACTCTTGGACATTGTAAGTACAGTTTCTCCATATTAAGTATATGGTCTGGGAGTTTGTCAAAACGAACTCCACAGTTCCATAATGGCTACACTAAATACTGGAAACTTTGGTATCAGACTTCTCAGGATAATAAACCCAAACTGATGCCAGTAGTGGATTTATTTTAAAAAATGCACATAGAGGGCATCTTAGAGATGTCCCCTGTATTTTACCCAATCCTTCAGTGCAGGACTGACTAGTCTGTTCCAGCCTGCCACTGAGATGAGAGTTTCTGACCCCCTGGGGTGAGAGCCTTTGTGCTCTCTGGGGCCAGAAGCAAAGCCTGCACTGGGTGGAGGTGCTTCACACCTCCCCCCTGCAGAAACTGTAACACCTAGTGGTGAGCCTCAAAGGCTCATGCTTCGTGTTGCATTGCGCCCGGACAAAGCCCCACTTTTGGTGGCAAGTCAAGAGGGATAATTAGGAAAAACAAGGAGGAGTCACCACCTCAGCCAGGACCACACCTAAGGTGTCCAGAGGTGAAGTGACCCCCTCCTTGCTGAATCCTCCATCTTGGTTTGGAAGATCAGGGCCAATAGGGATAGGAATGTGCTCCCCTCCCCAAAGGGAGTGAGCACAAGGAGGGTGTAGCCACCCTTTGGGACAGTAGCCATTGGCTACTGCTCTCTGACCCCTAAAACGCCCCTAAATCTTGTATTTAAGGGCTCCCTGAACCAAGCTAGTCTGATTCCTGATGACCTCACCAGAAGGACTGCTTAGCGGAAACTCCAGCAGAGACAGAAAGGAGACAACAACTGACTTGGCCCCAGCCCCACCTGCTTGTATCATGCTTCAAAGAATTTACAGAATAAAAGCAATGCGCCCTGCTGGTCCAGCGACCTCTGGAAAAACCTTCAGAGGACTGCCTGTATCACAGAGGATCAAGAATTCCCGTGGACAGCACCCCTGTCCAATGAAGAACAGAAGAAGAGACATCTTCAGAAGGACTCCAACCTCACTCCAAAAGCATGAGTCCTAACCACTCAGCACTCTATGCCCATGGCCTGGGTACAGGTGGCCCAACCGACAAGAGAGGACCCCAAGGCGACAGCGAACAAGTGCCCACCCTGGGTAGACCTCTCCACCATGAATCCTGCAGAGGGAATCCTAAGGACCCCCTGACCGCCCTGGACGAAGATAACCGACGCTAAAGGACCAACTGCACCCACAGCCCCAGGCCTTGGAGAAATCTACACCTGGTGCTTCAGCGATCAACAGGCGGCCCTCTTCCCTGTCCTACCAGTAGTGTTCCCGAGACACTGCTCAACCACACTACCACAAATAGAGCATTAGTATTATCTGTTATTGCCTCTATCAAGCCTCTTGGGATCCCCTGGACTATGTGCACACTATCTCATTTTGAAATAGCATATACAGAGCCAGCTTCCTACAGGGAGGGAATACATCGGATTGTTGTTTGTGTCCTTTGTTCCAGAATGTGTGTGTGTGTTGGAAGCTGGCTCTCTATATATTGCACAAAAGTGAAGTACACTGTGCAGAGGCTCCAGTGGATCCCCAAGGGTTTGCAGAGCCAGAAATGGAAAGGCCTAGTGCTCTTTTTGTGGTACTGTGGGTGAGCAGTTAGGCTTATCAAGGAGTCGTATTAAGCATTTGTTGTAAGCACAAAGGCAACAAATGAGACACACACTCAAAGAAAAAATCAGAGACCAATTTAGAAAAAGAACGGTTGCTTTTATATATGCTTTTAACACAAGAACTTTGTTATAAGGTTAGTTTCTAAATTAAAAATAGTCTGCCATTTCAAAAACCGGCACAGTGCGATTTTCAGAACCTTCAATGCAGTTTTACATTTAGGTACACAACTTAGGATCCAGTTTTCAGGGTTATAGACTAGCACCAATCAAGGTTCAGGTTGGTACCAAGAGTGCACACAGAGTGGCACAGGGGTGGTGGGGTGCAGAGGTCAAAGTCGGAGCCGGTGCCCAATATAGTCAATAGACACTTTTTGGGGGGGGGGGGGGGGGGATGGGATGGGGCAGAGTGTTTGAAGGTGTGCTGCTCCCAGGTAAGTACAAGCAGTGTCAGAGGTTCGTCCCTAGGCGTTGAGGCAAGCACGGGTGGGGATGTAGGCACAAGGCAGCACCAACCTTACACCTTCAGGAGCGCTTGTGTGCAGAGTGTCAACACAGCATCAGGCGCCTAATGCTATACAATGGAGACAGGGGATATCCACTTAAGCTATACTTACAGGTGAGTAAAGCAGGGTCAGAGGTCAGTTTCATGGAGTTTAGGTAAGTACAGGGGTTGGGGGGTGGGGGGGGCACAAGACAGCACCAACCTTACAACCTGAGCGGCACAGGGGCGCCTGGGTGCACAGTGCCAACACAGTATCGGGTGCCCAGTGATATTCAGTGGAGGAGATGGTTTCAGAAAGGTGCTCTGGCCAGGAGGCCGGGTGAGGACAACCCACAGCTGCTCAGGTAAGTTGAGATGCCAGGGGTCGTAGGGACACCAACAATCCAGCTCCCCAAGGCCCAGGGCCTCTGGGTTGCAAGGTTGTCTTTTGGCATTGTAAACGGCTTATCAGGCAGGTCGTGGTCAGGGGGAGTCCTCGGAATTAGGCTGCAGGTGTTGCTGTAGAGTCCGGAAGGGGTCAGCCCACAGTGGAATCGTGGTCAGAAGTTCTGGGGCCTTCTTGACTGGTGGGACACTTGGACTCGGGCCAGGGCGTCTGGTGCAGAGGTGGTTCCACGTGGAGGTTTTGCGGTTCCACAGGCAGACTACTTCTTTAGAGATTGTAAGGAAATGCCTCCTTGGCATGGTTACCACCTGACGTTTTGCCTTTTGTTGATGATAGTTATGATTGAAAGTGTGCTGGGACCCTGCTAACCAGGCGCCAGCACCAGTGTTCTTTGAATAAAACTGTAATTTTGTCTCCACAATTGGCACATCCCTGGCACACAGATGTCAGTTGTAAATGGTACCCCTGGTACCAAGGGCCCTGTGGCCAGGGAAGGTCTCTAAGGGCTGCATCATGTATTATGCCACCCTGGGGACCCCTCACTCAGCACATACACACTGCCTCACAGCTTGTATGTGCTGGTGGGGAGAAAATGACTAAGTCGACATGGCACTCCCCTCAGAGTGCCATACCCACTGCCTGTGGCATAGGTAAGTCACCCCTCTAGCAGGCCTTACAGCCCTAAGGCAGGGTGCACTATACCACAGGTGAGGACATATATGCATGAGCACTATGCCCCTACAGTGTCTAAGCCAATTCTTAGACATTGTAAGTGCAGGGTAGCCATAAAGAGTATATGGTCTGGGAGTTTGTCAAACACAAACTCCACAGTTCCATAATGGCTACACTGAATACTGGGACGTTTGGTATCAAGCTTCTCTGCACAATAAATCCATAGTGATGCCAGTGTGAGATGTATTGAGAAATGCACACGGAGGGCATCTTAGATATGCCCCCTGCATGCTAGCCCAACTGCTAGTGCTACGCTGACCGTTCTCTGACAGCCCGCCGCTTCCAGACTAGTTTCTGGCTGCATGGGGTAAGTGCCTTTGTGCACTCTGTGACCAGGAACAAAGTCCGTCCTGGGTGGAGGTGCTTCACACCTCCCCCTGCTGAAACTCTAACACTTGGCGGTGAGCCTCAAAGGCTCAAGCCTGGTGTTACAATGCCCCAGGGCACTCCAGCTGGTGGAGATGCCCTCACCACGGACACAGCCCCCAACTTTTGGCGGCAAGTCCGGAGAAGATAATGAGAAAAACAAGGAGACACCCTCCAGACAGGACAGCCCTAAGGTGTCCTGAGCTGAGGTGACCCCTTCCTTAGAAAACCCTCCATCTTGCGGTGGGCTGCCTATGCCCTGGAGACTGAACTTATAAATGCTTTACTTACCTTCTAAACTAACTTGCACTTAACTCCCCCAGGAACTGTTGAATTTTGCATGGGTCCACTTTTAAAATAGCTTATTGTGCCAAAACTGTGTACCTTACTGTTTTCATTATAAGTTCTATATTTACCTATGCGAAGTACCTTACAATTTATCTACTTACTTGAATTCTGAATCTTGTGGTTCTAAAATAAATTAAGAAAATAATATTTTTCTATATAAAAACCTATTGGCCTGGAGTTAAGTCTTTGAATGTGTGTTCCTCATTCATTGCCTGTGTGTGTACTACAAATGCTTAACACTACCCTCTGATAAGCCTACTGCTCGACCACACTACCATAAATAGAGCATTAGTATTATCAATTGTTGCCACTATCAATCTCTAAGGGGAACCCTTGACTCTGTCATTTTGTAATAAATCCAGCACTGGCATCGGTGTGGGTTTATTATTCTGAGAAGTTTGATACCAAACTTCCCAGTATTCAGTGTAGCCATTATGGAGCTGTGGAGTTTGTTGTTGACAAACTTCCCGACCATATACTTAATATGGCCACCCTGTACTTACAATGGTTAAGAATAAACTTAGACACTGTAGGGGTATGTTGCTCATGCAGCTGTGCCCTCACCTGTGGTATAGTGCACCCTGCCTTAGGGCTGTAAGGCCTGTTAGAGGGGTGACTTACCTATGCCACAGGCCCACAGGCAGTATTTTGTGGGTATGGCATCCTGAGGGGGATGCCATGTTGACTTTTCCTTTTTCTCCCCACCAACACACAATCTGCAATGGCAGTGTGCATGTGTTAGGTGAGGGGTCTCTTGGGGTGGCAGAACACATGCTGCAGCCCTTAGGGGCCTTACTTTGTCACAGGGCCCTTGGTACTACTGGTACCTTTTACAAGGGACTTATCTCTGTGCCAGGGATGTGCCAATTTTGGAACAATGGTACATTTCTAAGTGAAAGAACACTGGTGCTGGGGCCTGGTTAGCAGGGTCCCAGCACACTTCTCAGTCAAGTCCGCATCAATATCAGACAAAAAGTGGGGGTAACTGCAACAGGGAGCCATTTTCCTACAATGACTACCTAACAGGATGGGGCTGTGACATCACCTCCCTGACCTGACCACTCAATGCTCCCGGGGGCCTCTGCATATCTTGGATTCAAGAGTGGTTACTACCCTTTCCTTTGTCAAGTTTTGCCCCAAAGCAGGGACCGAGGGTCCCTGGACTGGTGCAAACTGGTTTATGCAAGGAGGGCACCAAATGTGCCCTTCAAAGCATACCGGTGGCGTGGGCAGGCTACCCTTCCCAAACCATGTAACACCTATGTTTGATGGCATGTGTAGCTGCAGATACACATGCTGTGCATTAGTCTGCCATCTAGTGTTGGGCTCTGAGTGTTACAAGTTTTTTTTTTTTTCTTCGAAGAAGTCTTTTTCGAGTCACGGGATCAAGTGGCGACTCCTCTTCGGTTCCATTGCACATGGGCATCGACTCCATTGTTAGATTGTTTTCTTTCCGCCGTCTGGTTCGGACGTGTTTCCTCTCGGTCCGAGATTTCGATTTGGAAAACTTTGCAAAACTTTATTTTTGTCGGTATTGTATAGATCGGGTTAATATTCTTCCATCAACACAGCTGAACCGTTGGGAAACAACTTTGTTCGCCCTTCGGGGCGCGTGCGCCCAACTCTGGCCTATTCTGGCTGACCGCGGCGAGAACCTCATGAATCGGACTCCATTCCGATTCTGCCCTCGGTGCCATGCAAAAGCACCCATATACAGACCAGCATCTGGTTTGCAACCTCTGCCTTTCTCCAGACCATCGGGAGGAAAACTGTTAGGCCTGTCGATCCTTCTGATCGAAAAAGACTTTGAGACAGAAGAGCAAGAAGGCTCGAAATGGCGTCGAAGAGCAGAGAACATTTCGACGTAGAGGAAGAAGAACTACTGCAGACAGCGGTCTCAGTCCGACAGTCAGAGTCGGAGCAGGAATCTGAGGAAGACAGACCCGTCACAGCTGGACAGCATGTGAGTACATCTGCCGCTGCACCCTCACAAAAGGCCTTGGGTACGCCACTGCCGGAAGGCCAAGGCTCGGCCCAAAAAAGGCTGTCGGTGATCAACCCTCCACTTCAGCACCGAAAAAGGCCACCCCTCCGAAAACCTCGGAGTTGACAAAAAGCTCTGTTTCAGACTCCAGTAAAAAAACAAATTTCGTAGTCGAAAATAAGAAAAACTGTTTCGGAGCCAAGACCTTCCTCAATCTTTTCGATCCTGAAAAGATACACTTCAGAGCCGAAAAAACCGGCATATACAGAGGAGCACGGATTTTCTAAGAGACTTCAAGAAAGCCACAAAACCTCTGAGGAGGAGTCAGAAATAGAACCAATACTTCAAATTATGGATGAGAGGCAATCCAGGATCCACATCCATAAAGAAACAGGGAGAATTGTCACAGCACCTCCTTTAAAAACAAAAAGGAAGCTAGCATTTCAGGAGGAATTGGACACTATGCAACCACCAGCTAAAGTGCCAAAGCAGAAAGAGAAGCCTGCACCACCTCACTCTTCTCCTCCTCATTCTCCGCACCTGCCTACCTCTCCTCACACCAGCCCTACACCAATACATTTGCCAACTCATTCATATGATTCACAACAGGACACTGTTGATCCATGGGATCTTTATGACCCTGATCCCATCCCAAGCAATGATCCAGACAGCTATCCCTCTAAACCATCACCACCTGAGCATAGTACTGTATATAACCAGGTCGAAGCTAGGGCTGCAGCCTATCATGGGGTTACAATGCATACAAAACCACTAGAAGAGGATTTTTTTATTCAACACATGATCCTCAACTCATTCTAGGTACCAATGCCTCCCTATGCTCACAGGCATGGTAAAAAATGCAGATCAAATTTTTAATGAGCTGGTGAAAGCATGCATTATAACACTTTAAATAGAAAAAAAGTACAAACCTACACCTTCTGACCCTGATTATATCACCCATCAGGTACCACCTGATTCTGTTGTGGTTAGTGCTGCCAGGGAGAGAGCAAATAGTCAGTCTTTAGGAGATGCACCCCCTCCTGATAAGGAAAGCAGGAAATTCCATGCTGCGGGGAAAAGGGTTGCGTCTCAAGCGGCAAACCAATGGAGGATAGCAAACATCAGACGCTACTAGCTCGTTATGATAGAGCCCACTGGGATGAGATGCGAAATATAATACAACATCTCCCTAAAGAACACCAGAAAAGAGCTCAACAGGTAGTGGAGAAAGGGTAAGCTATCACAAATAACCAGATAAGATCTGCCCTAGATGCAGCAGATACCGCTGCAGGGAGTGTCAACACAGCAGTCACTATCCATAGACATGCATGGCTCCGAAAGCGAGAAATACAACAGGCTGTGTTAAACATGCCCTTAGATTTAAAAAAAAAAAAAAAAAAAAAACATCTTTTGGGGCCAGAGGTAGACACAGCAATAGAAAAGCTATGAAAAGAATCCGACCCAACTAAAGCAATGGGTGCACTCTATTCTACACCATATAGAGGGTCATTTCATAAACCTCAATTTCGAGGTGGGTTCAGACCACAGCTCTTAGAGGCATCAACCAGACCACAGCTCTTAGAGGCATCAACCTCCAAAACAAAACCAGCCTACCAAACACAATACCAACGAGGTGTTTTTAGAGGCACATATAGAGGACAATATTCCAGAAATAGGGGGAAAATCCAGACCTCTAAGCAGCCTGCAACACACCCAAAACAGTGACTTCACTCACTCCCTTCCACTCCACACCTCTCCTAGACTACAGCAATTCCTCACACATTGGCAAAATATTATCACAGACAACTGGGTGCTATCAATTATCTGCAATGATTATTTCCTAGAATAGATACACTCCTCCAACTATTCCACCAAGGTTTCACAAACTAACCACAGAACACACAATTCTGTTACAAAAAGGGGTCCAATCTCTACTACTCAAACAAGCAATAGTTAGTTCCACAGTCTCAAGTAGGAAGAGGAGTTTATTCACTATACTTTCTAATTCCCAAAAAAGATGGCACCCTCAGGCCAATATTAGACCTCAGGCCCCTTAGTCTTTACATCCTGTCAGAACATTTTCATATGGTAACTTTACAGGATGTCATTCCACTACTACAAAAACAGGATTTCATGACAGCCTTAGACCTCAAGGATGCGTATTTTCACGCACCCTTCCATCCTGCCCACAGAAAATATCTCAGGTTTGTCATTCAGGGAAAACACTACCATTTCAAAGTGTTATCCCTTGGAATAACAGCACCAAGGGTATTCACAAAGTGTTTGGCAGTAGTGGCAGCCTACCTAAGAAGACAACATATACATGTCTTTCCATATCTAGACGATTGGCTAATACAATCAAGCAGTCGTACACAATGCCAAAATCATACGGGTTATGTAATACAAACCTTAGACACACTAGGTTTCTCAATAAACTACCAAAAATCACACCTTCAACCATCACAAATACAACCGTATTTAGGTGCAATACTACATTCTCAACAAGCTTTAGAATATCCAAATTCACAAAGGATACAAGCTTTACAAAATCTCATTTCCACAAATACAACCAAATCAAGAATACACTGAAAGATTTGTCGTGAAAATACTAGGAATGATGGCATCCTGTATTGCAATTGTTCCATGCGCAAGATTAAACATGCGGCCCTTGCAACAGTGCCTTGCACAACAATGGTCACAGGCATACGGTCAACTCCAAGATCTAGTGTTGATAGACTGCCAAACATATATGTCCCTTCAGTGGTGGAATTCTACCAATCTAAGCAAGGGGCGGTCATTTCAAGACGCTGTGCCTCAGACCATAATTACAACAGATGCATCAATGATTGGTTGGGGAGCTCACCTAACCTACCACAACATTCAAGGACAATGGGATGTCAAACAGAAACAGCTACACATAAACCACTTGGAGTTATTAGCTGTCTTTCTAGCACTCAAAGCTTTTCAACCTCTTGCACAGAAGATTGTTCTTATCAAAACAGACAACATGACAACCATGTATTATCTCAACAAACAAGGAGGGACACATTCATCCCAACTGTCCCTTCTAGCCCAAAAAATGTGTAAATGGGCAATCCACAAACAAATTCATCTATTAGCACAGTACATCCCAGGGAAAGACAATCAGTTAGCAGATATCCTCAGCAGAAATCATCAACAAAGTCATGAATGGGAGATTCATCCTCAAGTACTTCAAAAGTACTTTCAAAAGTGGGTAATAACAAACATAGATCCGTTCGCAACAAGCAAAAACACAAAATGCCAAATGTTCGCGTCCAGACACCCACATCCCCCTATTCAAGGACAATGCTCTGTCGGTCAATTGGTCAGGGATATTTGCGTACGCTTTTCCCCCTCTCCCACTCCTTCCATCTCTAGTCAACAAGTTGCGTCAAACTTCACTCAACATGATACTCATAGCACCAACATGGGCACGTCAGCCGTGGTACACAACATTACTAGATCAATTGGTAGTAAAACATTCCAAACTCCCATGCAGACCAGATCTATTGACACAAAACAGAGGTCAAATCAGACATCCAAAGCACTCAATCTAGCAATTTGGCTCCTGAGGTCATAGATTTTGGATATTTACAACTCCCGTCAGAATGTATGGAAGTTATTAAGCAAGAAAACCCACTACTAGACAGTGTTATGCAAACAAATGGAAAAGATTTGTATATTAATATCAATCTAAAAATATAAACCCTCTTACAGCATCAATACAAGATATTGTATGTTATTTACTTCTTTTACAAAAATCTAATTTAGCATTTTCATCAATAAAAATACATCTTACTGCAGTTTCTGCATATTTAAAAAATATACAACATAGCTTTTTATTTAGAGTTCCGGTCATTAAAGCTTTCATGGAAGGCTTAAAACGCATCATTCCACCCACAACACCACCAGTCCATATTGGAATCTAAATATAGTGCTTACAAGGCTTATGGGACCACCATTTGAGCCATTGCACTCATGCCAAATTCAATTTCTAACATGGAAAGTTGCCTTCCTTGTAGCAATTACTTCTCTAAGAAGAGTAAGTGAAATCTAAGCCTTTACTCTTGAGGAACCTTTCTTGCAAGTACACAAACATAAAGTTGTACTAAGAACAAATCCAAAATTTCTACCAAAAGTTGAACCACCTTTTCATATTATTGAAAAGGAGACCCAGCACATCGAAGTTTCCATTGATATCCACAAAATTATCACATTTCTTCAAAAATCACATAATTCAATAGAGTTCTTATGAAAACTTTTTGTTCTTTATTTATCCACAATGACAATATCTAATCCATCATAACCAATGACTATGGTCTTGTTAGCAGGGTCCCAGCACACTTCCAATCAAAGCTGGCCTCAACACTATGCAAAAAGTTGGGGGTGACCATGCTAACAGTGGCATTTTCCTGCATCCTCTATTACGGCAAGGGGATTACATGACAGCATTAGATCTCAAAGATGTTTATTTCCACATTTCCATACACTCGCCACACAGCAGATACCTACAATTTGTCATTTCGGGAAAACATTGTCAGTTAAAAGTACTACCACTCGGAATAACAACCATTCCAATGATATTCACAAAATGCTTAGCTGTAAAAGCTTGATTTCTCAGAAGGCAACACATCCATGTTTTCCCATACTTAGACGATTGGCTCATAAAAGCCAATTCTATCCAAAAATGCCAGCAGCATACTTAGTGCACCGTAAATATTTTACACACTTTGGGATTTACAATAAACTGCCCAGTAAGGATTTAGACTTTTCAGAATCTCATAGCCCAATTACAGGAGAATCATACTTGCACAGTAAAATCAGTGATGCAACTATTGGGGATGATGGCCTTGTGAATTGCCGTTGTTCCCCATGCAAGACTACACGTGTCTACTACAGCAGTGTCTGTCTTGTCAATGGTCTCAGTCACAGGGTCATTGTCTGGATCTAGTGGTGTTGGACTGCCAGGCTCACGGCTCTCAGCAGTGGTGGAATCCCACCAACCTTTCAGGACCCTGTGCCTCCGATTACTCAGATGCATCACAGATGGGTTGGAAAGCTCACCTCAACAGCCTTACAATACAACGGAAGTGGGATCCCATTCAACAGACTTATCACATCAACTATGTGGAGTTGCTAGCAGTCTTACTTGTGCTCAAAGCATTTCGAACACAAATCTCTCTCAAAGTGATATTAGTCCATAGAGCCAACATGACAACTATGTATTATCCTCAGAAACTGGAGGGGGGGGTGCACTCATCTCTCACCTCCATTGTCCCTTCTAGGTCAGACAGTTTGGAAGTGGTTGATTCACAATTACATTCAGTTACCGACAGAATATCTCCCAGGAATGGACAATCAGTTTGCGGGTCTGTTAAGCAGGATGCAGCGACAAGTCTACGAATGGGAAATTCACCCACAAGTACTTCACCTATACTTTCACCTCTGGGGAACACCAGAAATGGATCTCTTCGGCACTGTAGAAAACTCAAAATGCCAAAACTTTGCGTCCAGATGCCCACACCCTCAATTCAAGGGCCATGCTATGTGGATGAATTGGTCAGGCATATTTGCTAACGCTTTTCCGCCTCTCCCACTCATTCCATTTCTGGTACGCAAATTAAAACAAACCTCATTCACCATGATCCTTGTAGCTCCCACATGGGCATGTCAATCTTGATTCACAGCTTGTGGGATCAGTCTGTGGTTCCCCATCACAAACATCTCAACAGACCATACCTTTTGACTCAAAAGAGAGATCAAATCAGACATCCAGACCCCAAAACACTAAATCTTGCGTTATGGGTCCTGAAGTCAGAGTTTGGTTATTTACAACTTCCTTCTGAATGTATGGACTTTCTTAAAAAGGTCCGCAGACCTACAACTAGACAGTGTTATGCTGCAAAATGGAAATGTTTTGTACATTTCTGTCAACCTAACCGCATTGATCCACTCAAAGCGTTCATATAAGACATATTATTTGCTACATTTACAAAAGGCAAATATAGCATACTCCTCTGTTAGACTTTATTTAGCAGCCATGGCTGCTTTCCTACAATACAGACAACATATTTTTGTTCAGAATTCCTGTTATGAAAGCATTTATGAGAGTTATTCCACCCAGGGTTCCTCCAGCTCCAGTATTGAACCTTAACATTGTACTCACTAGACTTATGGGTCCAACATTTGAACCCGTGCATTCCTGTTCTTTGTCGTTCCTCTCATGGAAAATTGCCTTCTTGGTAGCTATAATTTCACTTTTCATTGTGTCAGCCTTTTACTTTAGAGTATCCATTTTTCCAAGTACATAAAATGAAGTAGTTCTTAGGACAAACCCAAAATTTTCACTTAAAGTAGTTTCACCATTTCATATTAGTAAATCAGTTGAGTTACCTGCTTTTTTTCCAACAACCAGACTCAATCGCTGAAAGAGCTCTCCAGACACTAGATTTCAAACAAGCTCTCGTGTTATATTAACAGGACAAAAAGTTTTAGAAAATAAAAACAACTTTTTGTAGCTTTTTCAGTGCCTCAGAGGTAATTCGATTTCAAAGAATGGTTTAGCTTGGTGGATAGTTAAGTACATTCAAACTTATCTCAAAGCTAAAAGACAATTACTGTAGGAAAGTACCATGTTTCTTGGCATGTTACCCCCATTTTTACCTGTATTTCAGTATGTTTTTGCCTGTCTCACTGGGATCCTGTTAGTCAGGACCCCAGTGCTCATAGTTTATGGTCTGTGTGTGTGTTGTGTATAGTGCTTAACTGTGTCACTGAGGCTCTGCTAATCAGAACCTCGGTGCTTATGCTCTCTCTGCTTTTAAATTTGTCACTATAGGCTGGTGACTTCATTTACCAATTTCAGTTGGCACACTGGACCCCCCCCCCCCTATAAGTCCCTAGTATATGGTACCTAGGTACCCAGGGCATTGGGGTACCAGGAGATCCTTATGGGCTGCAGCGTTTCTTTTGTCACACATAAGGAGCTCAGACAAACCCTTTCACAGGACTGACACTGTAGCCTGCGTGAAATAGTGCACACATTATTTCACAGCCATTTTCACTGCACTTAAATAACTTATAAGTCACCTATATGTCTAACCTTCATTTAATGAAGTCTAGGTGCAAAGTTACTAGGTGTGAGGGCACCCTTGCACTAGCAGAAGTGCCCCCACATACAAGGTGCCCCCACATAATTCAGGGCCAATTCCTGCGACTTGGTTTGTGCGGGAACGCCATTACACGAGTGCACGACATATAGGTCAATACCTATATGTAGCTTCACGTTGGTAACGCCGCATATGGCCATGTAAGGTATCTAAGATCATGGAATTGTCCCCCCATTCCAAATATGGTATTGGGGAGCCAATTACATGCATCATGGGGGCTCCACCATGGACCCCCCGGTACTGCCAAACCAGCTTTCAGAGGCTTGCACTGCAGCTACAGCTGCTGCCACCTCACAACAGGGTTATGACCTCCTGGGGGTCTGAGCAGCTCTGTCCCAGGAAGGCAGAACAAAGCATTTCCTTTGGGAGCATGGTGTTATACCCTCTTCCTTTGGAAATAGGTGTTACAGGCTGGGGAGGGGTAGCCTCCCCCAGCCTCTGGAAATGCTTTGAAAGGCAGAGATGGTGCCCTCCTTGCATAAATCAGTCTACACCGGTTCAGGGACCCTCAGTCACTGCTCTGGCACGGAACTGAACAAAGGAAAGGGGAGTGACCATTCCCCTGTCCATCACCACCCCAGGGGTGGTGCCCAGAGCTCCTCCAGTGTGTCCCAGACTTCAGCCATCTTGTTTTCCAAGGTGTGGGGACGCTCTGGAGGCTGCTGAGTGGCAAGTGCCAGCAGGTGATGTCAGAGACCCCTCCTGATAGGCCCATACCTGATAAGGTAGCCAATCCCCCCCCCCCCCCCCCCCCCTCAGTGCTATTTAGGGTCTCCTGTGGGTTTCTCTTCAGATTCTACTTGCAAGTTTCCAGCAGGAATCTTCTGCAACTACTACTTCATCCCCTGACCTCGGATCAACCGCAGACTGCTCCAGGAACCGCTGTAACAGCAATAAAGTATCCAGAAGGGCTACTTTTCCTCTGCATCTTCAACTCCAGCTAGCAACTGCAACAGTTTCCACAGTGTGCACGTTCTGGGGACTCCCTGTACCAGAAGGACTGAAGAACTCTCCTGTGGAGTGACTGAGTCACTCCCCTGCTCAAGCAGACACCTTCTAAGTCGACGACCAGTTCTCTTGGACTCCTCTCCTGGTGACGAGCGTGCTCCTTGGAACACAGAGGGTGGACCCCTTCGACACAGACTGTGCTAAGGACCTTCTGTCCCAATTTGGAGGAGGTAAGACCTTGCCTTCCCCGAGAACGACAGTACCCCTGTGCACCGCTTCGTCTTTGCCTCCTGAGGCCTCTGTGCACTGTTTGCACAATTCCTCCGTGCACAGCCTGGCCCAGGTCCCCAGCACTCTATCCTGCGACGCTCAACTCGCGGGCATGGGACCCTCCTTTGTAGTGCTGCACCAACTGCATTTTGCTCCTCTTTGTCCCCGTGTCCTCGGACTCCCATGGGTGCTGTCTGATCTTCTGAGGGCTCTCTGAAGTGCTGAGGGCCCCCTCTTCCTTCTCACACAGTTTTGAGGCCTCCAGGTCCTTCCTGGGTTCCAGACAGCGCAACTTTGACACAAAACGCGACTTTGCCGGAACTAAGGCTTGTTGTACTAATCCAGCACCAAAACTCACCTACATCCAACTTATTTTCGCGTAACATCCAGTGCATCACGCAGGAACCTGCTGACATCTTCCTTGGGTGCATTTCTGCAGTCTTCGTCCAACTGGGGACTCTTCTTTTGAACCCTCTTCTGGGTTGGCAGGGGCTCCTGTCCTTCGTGGAACTTCTCTCGACTTCTGGACTTGGTCTCCTGCCTTTGCAGGTCTTCAGGTGCAGGAATCCACTATTTGTTGTTTGCAGTCCTGCTTGGTTCTTGCAATAACTCTAATCACGACTTGTAGTGTGTCCTAAGGAAACTTGCAGTTCTTTACTCCTACTTTCCTGGGCACTGGGGTGGGGTATTTTACTTACCTTTGCTGTATTCTTACTCAGCTGGTGATTCTCTACACACTACACTTGTCTAGGGGGGAAGTTGTGATTCGCATTCAACTTTCTTAGTAAATGGTTTGTGTTGCCCCTAGACCTATTTTCTCCCATTGCATTCTATAGCATTTCCTATGGTTTGCACTATCCTATGTCTAATTACTTACTTATTTTGGTGTCTAGTGTATATATTGTGTGTAATACTTACCTCTAGAAGGAGTATTGCCTCTAAGATATTTTTAGCCTTGTGTCACCCAAATAAACTACCTTCATTTTTGGTAACACTGAGTATGGTCTTGTGTATAAGTACTGTGTAACTATAAGTGGTATTGCAGGAGCTTTGCATGTCTCCCAGTTCAGCATAAGCTGCTCTGCTATAGCTACCTCGATCAGCCTAAGCCGCAAGAACACTACTACATTTCACTAATAAGGGATAACTGGACCTGGTGTAAGTACCAAAGGTACCCACTGCAAACCAGGCCAGCCTTCTACAATTAACAGCAACTCCTAAAGCACAATCTACCAGGAACAAAGGTACTTCTATGGCCTTTTGGGAAACATTCCAATAGCAGATATCTGCAAAGCTGGAACTTGGTCTACACCCCACACATTTATTAAACACTATTGTGTAGATGTTTTAGCACGCCAACAGGCAAATGTTGGTCAAGCAGTCCTCGGGACACTTCTTGAAGCTACTCCAATTCCTACAGGCTAGCCACCGCTTATTTGGAGGGGCTGCTTTATAGTCTATGCAAAGCATGTGTATCTACAGCCACACATGGCATCGAACGGAAAATGTTACTTACCAAGTAGACATCTGTTTGTGGCATGTAGTGCTGTAGATTCACGTGCCCTCCCTGAAACCTTTAGTTGTTGTAGTACAAGATATTGTAAAAATGTGTTTGGCATGTGTAGCTGCAGATTCACATGCTATACATAGCTCTTCCAACATCTAGTGTTGGGCTGGGAGTGTTACAAGTTGTTTTTCTTAGAAGAAGTCTTTTAGGAGTCACGGGATCGAGTGACTCCTCCACTCGGTTACAGTGTGCATGGGCATAGACTCCTTGTTGGTTTGTTTTCTTTCCACTGTCTGGTTCGGACGTTGCAGGAAAATGGCTGCTTGTTGCAGTTACCCCCCACTTTTTGCCTGATATTGATGCTGACTTGACTGAGATGTGTGCTGGGACCCTGCTAACCAGGCTCCAGCACCAGTGTTTTTTCACTTAAAATGTACCATTGTTTCCACAATTGGCAAACCCCTGGCACTCAGATAAGTCCCTTGTAAAAGGTACCAGTGGTACAATGGGCCCTGTGACCAGGGAAGGTCCCTAAGGGCTGCAGCATATGTTGTGCCACCCTAAGGGAACTCTCACCTAACACATGCACACTGCCATTGTAGATTGTGTGTGTTGGTGGGGAGAAAAAGGCAAAGTTGACATGGCATCCCCCTCAGGATGCCATGCCCACAAAATACTGCCTGTGGCATAGGTAAGTCACCACTCTAGCAGGCCTTACGGCCCTAAGGCAGGGTGCACTATATACCACCGGTGAGGGCATAGCTGCATGAGCATTATGCCCCTACAGTGTCTAAGTCTATTCTTAGACATTGTAAGTACAGTGTGGCCATATTAAGTATATGGTCTGGGAGTTTTCAAAAACGATCTCCCCAGTTCCATAATGGCTACACTGAATACTGGGAAGTTTGGTATCAAACGTCTCAGAATAATAAACCCACACTGATGCCAGTGTTGGATTTATTAAAAAATACACACAGAGGGCATCTTAGAGATGCCCCCTGTATTTTACTCAATTCTTCAGTGCAGGTCTGACTGGTCTGTGCCAGCCTGCTTCTGAGAGACGAGTTTCTGGCCCCCTGGGGTGAGAGCCTTTGTGCTCTCTGAAGACCGAAACAAAGCCTGCACTGGGTGGTGGTGCTTTACACCTCCCCCTTGCAGGAACTGTAACACCTATCCGTGATCCTGAAAGGCTCAGGCTTCGTGTTACCATGCCCCAGGGCACTCCAGCTAGTGGAGATGCCTGCCTCCTGGGCACAGCCCCCAATTTTGACGGCAAGTCCCGTCCTGGGGGCGGGGGGGGTGTTTGTATGAGAAAAACAAGGAGGAGTCACCTACCAGTCAAGACAGCCCCTAAGGTGCCCTGAGCTGAGGTGACCCCTGCCTTTAGAAATCCTCCAACTTGGTTTTGGAGGATTCCCCCAATAGGAATAGAGATGTGCCCCCCTTCCCTCAGGGAGGAGGCACAAAGAGGTTGTAGCCACCCTCCAGGACAGTAGCCATTGGCTACTGCCCTCCTTACCTAAACAGCCCCCTAAATCTAGTATTTAGGGGCGACCCAGAACACAGGATATCAGATTACTGTAACATGAACTAAAAAGGACTGCTGACCTATAAGCCTGCAGAGACGGCGGAAGACAACTGCTTTGGTCCCAGCCCTACTGGTCTGTCTCCTGACTCAAAAACCTGCAACTAGCGAAGCATCCAACAGGGACCAGTGACCTCTGAAGCCTCAGAGGACTGTCCTGAATCCCAGGACCAAGAAACTCCCGTGAGTAGCAGCTCTACTCAAGAACCAGCAGCAAACTTGCAAGTCCCCAAGTGACGCCTGCTGAGAGAATCCAGAGACTCCCCCTGACCGCGACTGCCTGTAACAAGGGACCAGACGCCTGGACCAAGCACTGCACCTGCAGCCCCTAGGACCAGAACGAACCGTACTTCAGTGCAGAAGTGACCCCCAGGCGACCCTCTGCCTAGCCCAGGTGGTGGCTGGCCAGAGAAGCCCCTTTGTGCACTGCCTGCACCGCTAGAGTGACCCCCGGGTCCCTCCATTGAAACCAATACAAAACCAGACGCCTGCTTTGCACACTGCATCCGGCAGCCCCTGTGCCGCTGAGGGTGTGTTTTGTGTGCCTACTTGTGTCTCCCTCCCCCCCTAGTGCTCTACAAAATTCCCTTGGTCTGCACCCCGAGGACGCATGTACTTACCTGCTGGCAGACCGGAACCGGAGCAACCCCTGTTCTTCATAGGCGCTTATGTGTTTTGGGCATCTCTTTGACCTCTGCACATGACCGGCCCTCAGCTGCTGGCGTGGTAACTTTGGGGTTGCCTTGAACCCCCAACGGTGGGCTGCCTATGCCCAGGAACTGAGATTTGTAAGTGTCTAACTTACCTCACAATCTAACCAATACTTACCTTCCCCCAGGAACTGTTGATTTTTGCAGTGTGTCCACTTTTAAAATAGCTTATTGCCATTTTTTACAAATACTGTATATGTTATTGCTCTAATTCAAAGTTCCTAACTTACCTGTGTGAAGTACCTTGCATTTTATGTATTTACTTCAAATATTGAACCTGTGGTTCTAAAAATAAATGAAGAAAATATATTTTTCTATATAAAAACTATTGGGCTGGAGTTAAGTCTTCAAATCTGTGTTCCTCATTTATTGCCTGTGTGTGTGTACAACAAATGCTTAACACTACCGTCTGATAAGCCTACTGCTCGACCACACTACCACAAAATAGAGCATTCGAATTATCTAATTTTGCCACTATCTTACTTCTAAGGGGAACCCTTTGACTCTGTGCACACTATCTCCTCCTTTGAGATAGTATATACAGAGCCAACTTCCTACAGACGTGTTTCCTCTCGCTCCGAGAGTCCGAATTGGAAAACCTTAGAAAACTTATGTTCGATGGCATCTGTCGCTGTAGATACGCATGTTCTGCAATAGCTCGCCATCTGGTGTTGGGCCGGAGTGTTACAAGTTGTTTTTCTTCGAAGAAGTCTTTCGAGTCACGGGACCGAGTGACTCCTCCTTTTGTCTCCATTGCGCATGGGCGTCGACTCTATCCTCGATTGTTTTTTTTCCGCCATCGGGTTCGGACGTGTTCCTGTCGCTCCGAGTTTCGGAACGGAAAATTAGCTAATTTCGGAAGATTTTCGTCGGTATTGTTGCGTTCGGGATCGGCGTACTTACATTCAACACCGCATCGAAGATCGAAGAGCTCCGGTGCCCTTCGGGGTAGTTTTTTCGATCCTCCGTCGGGGCCTGGTCGGCCCGACCGCGTGCTGAAGAACGCCGATGGAACGGACCCCGTTTCGTTTCTGCCCCAAATGCCACAATAAATACCCCTACACAGACCAACACTTGGTCTGCAACCTGTGCCTGTCACCTGAGCACAGCGAAGACACCTGCGAGGCCTGTCGTGCGTTCCGGTCCCGAAAAACACTCCGAGACCGTCGAGCCAGAAGACTTCAGATGGCGTCCGCACCGACAGCCCAACGGGAGTTCGAGGAACAGGAAGAGGAAGGTACCTTCTCGATCCAAGACTCCGACTCCGAAGGATTCGACGATACACAAACCGTGAGTAAGACGTCGAAAACCACACAGAGAAACATTTACAAGGCCCAGGGGACGCCACTGCCACCAGGCCATGGCTCGACCCATAAATTCGGTGACCGACCATCGGCACCGAAAAAGGCCCAAACAGTGCCGAGATCGTCCGACTCCGGTCGAGACACCGGCACGCAGCCTTCTCGGGACCGAGAAAGTGCTGGAGACAAGCCTCGACACCGTGATGCCGGTGTGGACACGGCTCGACGCCGAGACAGCGGCACAGAAACAGATCGACGCCGAGAGGTTTCGGCCCCGAAAAGGAAAAAAGTCACCTCGGAGCCGAAAAAACACGCAGACAAAGTTTCGATGCCGAAACAAACTGCAAGCGACCCAGCTTCAGGCTCTTATACAGAAGAGCACTCGCTAACCTCCCAAATGCAGAAGCATAGGTTTGAGGAAGAGCTACAAGCAACTGATGCGGACCATACGCAAAAGCGTATCTTCATTCAGCAGGGGACAGGAAAAATAAGCACCCTTCCCCCCATTAGGAGAAAGAGGAGGTTGGAGTTCCAGACGGAACAAACACCACAACCAAAAGTGGTGAAAAGAGTTACACCACCACCCTCACCTCCGCCCGTGATTGACGCTTCACCAGCACAAACTCAATCACACTCCCCAGCTCACACCACCATGAGCCAGGGTGACCAAGATCAGGACGCATGGGACCTATACGACTCCCCAGTGTCAGATAACAGTCCGGAGGCATACCCTGCGAAGCCATCTCCACCAGAAGACAGCACCGCGTACTCTCAAGTGGTGGCTAGAGCAGCACAATTTCACCACGTAAGCCTCCACTCAGAACAGGTCGAGGATGATTTCTTATTCAACACACTCTCCTCCACCCACAGCTCATACCAAAGCCTGCCTATGCTCCCTGGTATGCTCCGCCACGCAAAAGACATCTTTAAGGAGCCGGTTAAAAGTAGGGCAATCACACCAAGGGTAGAAAAAAAGTATAAGCCGCCTCCTACGGACCCGGTTTTCATCACTACACAGCTGCCACCAGACTCTGTCGTTGTAGGAGCAGCTAGGAAAAGGGCCAACTCTCACACATCTGGAGATGCACCACCCCCAGATAAAGAAAGCCGCAAGTTTGATGCAGCTGGTAAAAGAGTCGCAGCACAAGCTGCAAACCAGTGGCGCATCGCGAACTCCCAGGCACTACTTGCGCGCTATGACAGAGCCCACTGGGACGAGATGCAACATCTCATTGAACATCTGCCCAAGGACTTACAAAATAGGGCAAAACAAGTGGTTGAGGAGGGACAGGCCATCTCCAACAACCAGATCCGCTCCTCCATGGACGCTGCAGATACAGCTGCACGGACAATTAATACATCTGTAACTATCAGAAGGCATGCATGGCTCCGAACGTCTGGATTTAAACCAGAGATTCAACAAGCAGTTCTCAATATGACTTTTAATGAAAAAGAACTGTTCGGTCCAGAAGTGGACACAGCGATTGAGAAACTCAAAAAAGATACGGACACTGCCAAAGCCATGGGCGCACTCTACTCCCCGCAGAGCAGAGGGAATTACAGCTCATTCCGTAAAACGCCCTTTCGAGGGGGGTTTCGGGGTCAAAGCACACAAGCCAGCACCTCACAAGCCACACCGTCCAGTTACCAAGGACAGTATAGAGGAGGTTTTCGGGGACAATATAGAGGAGGGCAATTCCCTAGAAATAGAGGAAGATTCCAAAGCCCCAAAACCCCTACTACTAAACAGTGACTCACATGTCACTCACCCCCTCCACACAACACCAGTGGGGGGACGAATAGGTCATTATTACAGAGCATGGGAGAAAATCACTACAGACACTTGGGTTCTAGCAATTATCCAACATGGTTATTGCATAGAATTTCTACAGTTCCCTCCAAACATACCACCAAAAGCACAAAATTTAACAACACACCATTCCAATCTCCTGGAGATAGAAGTGCAGGCACTATTGCAAAAGAATGCAATCGAATTAGTGCCAAACACACAAATAAACACAGGAGTTTACTCACTGTACTTTCTGATACCAAAGAAGGACAAAACACTGAGACCAATCCTAGACCTCAGAGTAGTGAACACTTTCATCAAATCAGACCACTTCCACATGGTCACACTACAAGAAGTATTGCCATTGCTAAAGCTGCACGACTACATGGCAACTTTAGACCTCAAGGATGCTTATTTCCATATACCAATACACCCATCGCACAGGAAATACCTAAGGTTTGTATTCAAAGGAATACATTACCAATTCAAGGTACTGCCTTTCGGATTAACAACCGCACCAAGAGTCTTTACCAAATGTCTAGCGGTAGTCGCAGCACACATAAGAAGGCAGCAGATACATGTGTTCCCATATCTAGACGACTGGCTAATCAAGGCCCATTCGTTAATAGAGTGCTCAAATCACACAAATCATATCATACAAACCCTCTTCAAACTAGGGTTCACCGTCAATTTCACAAAATCCAAAATTCTGCCACGCAAGGTACAACAATACCTGGGAGCCATAATAGACACATCAAAAGGAGTAGCCACTCCAAGTCCACAAAGAATTCAAAATTTCAACACCATCATACAACGCATGTATCCAACACAAAAGATACAAGCAAAGATGGTATTACAACTCCTAGGCATGATGTCATCATGCATAGCCATTGTCCCAAACGCAAGACTGCACATGAGGCCCTTACAACAATGCCTAGCATCACAGTGGCCTCAAGCACAGGGTCACCTTCTAGATCTGGTGTTAATAGACCGCCAAACTTACCTCTCGCTTCTGTGGTGGAACAACATAAATTTAAACAAGGGGCGGCCTTTCCAAGACCCAGTGCCACAATACGTAATAACAACAGATGCTTCCATGACAGGGTGGGGAGCACACCTCGATCAACACAGCATACAAGGACAATGGAACGTACATCAAACAAAACTGCATATCAATCACCTAGAACTTCTAGCAGTTTTTCAAGCACTAAAAGCTTTCCAACCAATAATAGTTCACAAATACATTCTCGTCAAAACAGACAACATGACAACAATGTATTATCTAAACAAGCAGGGGGGGACGCACTCCACGCAGTTAAGCCTGCTAGCACAAAAAATTTGGCATTGGGCAATTCACAACCAAATTCGCCTAATTGCACAGTTTATACCAGGGATACAAAATCAACTCGCAGACAATCTCTCTCGAGATCACCAACAGGTCCACGAATGGGAAATTCACCCCCAAATTCTGAACACTTATTTCAAACTCTGGGGAACACCTCAGATAGACTTGTTTGCGACAAGGGAGAACGCAAAATGCCAAAACTTCGCATCCAGATACCCACACAAACAATCCCAAGGCAATGCCCTATGGATGAACTGGTCAGGGATATTTGCTTACGCTTTTCCTCCTCTCCCTCTCCTTCCTTACCTGGTAAACAAACTCAGTCAAAGCAAACTCAAACTCATATTGATAGCACCAACTTGGGCAAGGCAACCCTGGTACACAACGCTGCTAGACCTATCAGTGGTACCCTGCATCAAATTGCCCAACAGGCCAGATCTGTTGACACAGCACAACCAAAAGATCAGACACCCAGACCCAGCATCGCTGAATCTAGCAATCTGGCTCCTGAAATCCTAGAATTCGGGCACTTACAACTTACCCAAGAATGTATGGAAGTCATAAAACAAGCCAGAAGGCCATCCACCAGGCACTGCTATGCAAGTAAATGGAAGAGGTTTGTTTGCTACTGCCATATTAATCAAATACAACCATTACACACAACTCCAGAACAGGTAGTGGGTTACTTGCTTCACTTACAAAAATCTAACCTAGCTTTCTCTTCCATTAAGATTCACCTTGCAGCAATATCTGCATACCTGCAAACTACCTATTCAACTTCCCTATATAGGATACCAGTCATTAAAGCATTCATGGAGGGCCTTAGGAGAATTATACCACCAAGAACACCACCTGTTCCTTCATGGAACCTAAATGTTGTCCTAACTAGACTTATGGGTCCACCTTTTGAACCCATGCACTCCTGCGACATACAGTTCCTAACCTGGAAGGTGGCATTTCTCATCGCCATTACTTCCCTAAGAAGAGTAAGCGAGATTCAGGCGTTTACTATACAGGAACCTTTTATACAACTACACAAAAATAAAGTCGTCCTAAGAACCAATCCTAAATTTTTGCCAAAGGTTATTTCACCGTTCCATCTAAATCAAACAGTGGAACTTCCAGTGTTCTTTCCACAGCCAGAGACCGTAGCTGAAAGGGCACTACATACATTAGATGTCAAAAGAGCATTAATGTATTACATTGACAGAACAAAAAACATCAGAAAGACTAAACAACTCTTTATTGCATTTCAAAAACCTCACGCAGGAAACCCAATTTCAAAACAAGGTATAGCCAGATGGATAGTTAAATGCATCCAAATCTGCTACCTTAAAGCTAAACGACAGCTGCCCATTACACCAAGGGCACACTCAACCAGAAAGAAAGGTGCTACCATGGCCTTTCTAGGAAACATCCCAATGCAAGAAATATGTAAGGCAGCCACATGGTCTACGCCTCACACATTCACCAAGCACTACTGTGTAGACGTGTTATCCGCACAACAAGCCACCGTAGGTCAAGCCGTATTAAGGACATTATTTCAGACTACTTCCACTCCTACAGGCTGATCCACCGCTTTTGGGGAAATAACTGCTTACTAGTCTATGCAGAACATGCGTATCTACAGCGACAGATGCCATCGAACTGAAAATGTCACTTACCCAGTGTACATCTGTTCGTGGCATCAGTCGCAGTAGATTCGCATGTGCCCACCCGCCTCCCCGGGAGCCTGTAGCAGTTTGGAAGTTACCTTCAATTATTTATATATGTATCATCTCAACCTTAAATAGGTGCATACTTAGTCACTCCATTGCATGGGCACTATTACTACAATTCAACTCCTACCTCACCCTCTGCGGGGAAAAACAATCGAGGATAGAGTCGACGCCCATGCGCAATGGAGACAAAAGGAGGAGTCACTCGGTCCCGTGACTCGAAAGACTTCTTCGAAGAAAAACAACTTGTAACACTCCGGCCCAACACCAGATGGCGAGCTATTGCAGAACATGCGAATCTACTGCGACTGATGCCACGAACAGATGTACACTGGGTAAGTGACATTTTCATTAATCGTCTATTGTTTGGATCGCGTTTCCACCTAGCATCGAACCGATAGTACCGTCAGAATCTAGCTTCCACCCTTTCGGGCACGGGCGCCCGACTAGAGCCTGTTCGGGCCTACTGCATGGAATCCTGATGGATCGGACTCCATTTCGATTCTGCCCTCAGTGCCATGTCGAAATTCCCATGTACAGACCAACATCTGGGTTGTAATTTGTGCCTTTCTTTGGACCACCAAGAAGATGATTGCGAAGCCTGTCGATCGTTTCGAATGAAGAAGACTTTGAGAGATCGAAGAGCACGAAGATTAGAAATGGCGTCGAAAAGCACAGAACATCTCGACGTCCTGGAGAAAGAGCAGGCGCAGACAGCAGTCTCCATCCGAGACACTGACTGCGAACAAGAATCGGAAGATGATAGACCCATCACTGGTGGCCAGCATGTGAGTACGTCTGCCCCTACACCCATACATAAAAAACAACCGAAAGCCTTGGGTACACCACTGCTGGAAGGACATGATTCGGCCCGGAAAACGACAGTTGGCGACTGACCTTCGGGCTCAGCACCGAAAAGGCCACTCCTTCGTCCACATCAGAGTCGAGCAAGCTGGTTAGAACTTCCACCTCAGACTCTAGTAAGCAACCTCACTCTTCGGAGTTGAAGATTCGACGGCCTGCTTCGGAGCCGAAACAGCCAACTTCATTTTCGGGACCAAAAAAGATTCAGACTTCGGAACCAAAAAAATCCTCATATACAGAATAACAGGGACTTTCGAATAAACTTATACAAATCTCAAAGCTGATGCAAGAATCTCACAAAGCTTCTGAAGAAGAGACTGAGATTGAACCAATATTGGAGGTCATGGATGAAAGAGAATCAAGAATCCATATATATATAGAGACCGTTAGAATTCTCACTGCACCTCCTTTAAAGACTAAGAGAAAGCTGGCTTTTCAAGAGGAATTAGACTCTGCTCAACCACCAGCAAAAGTTCAGAAGGAGAAACCAGCACCTCTCCCTACTTCTCTGCACTCTCCACAGCTTTCTTTTTCACTTCCACACAATAGACCACCACCATTGCCTTCTCCAACACACTCACAATAGTCGCATGGAGATTCAGTCGATCCTTGGGATCGATATGACCCAGATCCTATTCCAGACAATGATCCTAACCTATACCCTTCCAAGCCTTCTCCACCAGAAGACACTACTGCCTACACTCTGGTAGTTTTTAGAACAGCTGCTTAACAGGGGGTGCTTATGCACACTGAGCCCCTAGAGGAAGACGTTATGTTCAATACTCTGTCTTCCACTCATTCTAGATACCAGTGTCTCCCCATGTTGCCTGGAATGGTCAAACATGCTGACCAAATTTTTAGGGAGCCTGTCAAAGCTAGAGTGATTACCCCTAGAATTGACCAAACATATAAACCTGCCCCTACAGACCCAGACTACATCACACATCAGGTTCCTCCAGACTCGGTAGTCGTCAGTGCGGCTAGAAAAAGAGCTAACACCCAGTCATCAGGAGACGCTCCTCCCTCTGATGAAGAAAGTAGAAAGTTTGATGCTGCTGGCAAGAGAGGAGCCTTGCAAGCGGCTAACCAGTGGCGAATTGCAAATTCGCAAGCACTTCTTGCCAGATATGATAAAGCCCATTGGGATGAGATGCAAAAATTCATACAGCACCTCCCTAAAGAGCATCAAAAAAGGGCATAACCGGTTATAGAAGTGGGACAGGCTAGAAGTAATAATCTGATAAGGTCTGCCCTCGATGCTGCTGATACAGCCGCAAGGAGTGTCAGTACTGCCATTACAATTAGAAGGCATTCATGGCTACGCTCCTCTGGTTTTAAAGCAGAAATTCAACAGGCAGTGCTTAACATGCCTTTTGATTTAAAAAAAGAAAAAAGAAAAAAAATATTTGGGCCTGAAATGGACACCACCATAAAAAAACTGAGGAAAGACTCGGATACTGCAAAGGCAATGGGGGCATTATATACCACACCATATAGAGGCTCCTTTTGCAGGCCACAGTTTAGAGGAGGATTTAAGGCACAATCATCTGAAGCTTCTACCTCCCAGGCAAAGCGGGGACAAAAAACAATATCAAAGAGGGGGATTTAGAGGGTCCTACAGAGGACAATATTTCAGAAACAGAGGCACGTTCCAAGCCTCAAAACAAGCCACTACACCATCCAAGCAGTGACTTCCTTCCCACCCCTCCACTCCACACACCTCCTTTGGGGGGAAGACTACAGCAATTCCATTCTCATTGGCAAAATATCACCACAGACAATTGGGTGTTATCAATTGTCCGCAATGGCTATTGCCTAGAATTAATCTCCACCCCACCAAACATTCCAGCACGTTACCACAAATTGTCCCCAGAACACAACGTTCTGCTGCAACAAGAGGTACAATCTCTACTATTAAAACAAGCAATAGAATTGGTCCCACGTTCTCAACAGGGAACAGAAGTATACTCACTATACTTCCTTATCACCCAAAAAAATGGCATCCTCAGGCCTATCTTGGACCTCAGACCTCTCAATCTCTACATCCTGTCAGAACATTTTCAGATGGTAACTCTGCAGGATGTCATTCCACTACTACAAAAACAAGATTACATGACTGCTTTAGACCTCAAAGATGCGTATTTCCATATACCCATCCATCCAACTCACAGAAAATACCTCAGGTTCGTCATAGCAGGAAAACATTACCAGTTCAAAGTCTGGCCATTCGGCATAACAACAGCTCCAAGTGTTCACAAAATGTCTAGCAGTAGTAGCAGCCTACTTAAGAAGACAACACATTCACTTCTTTCCATATCTAGACGATTGGCTAATAAAATCAAGCAATTTTACACAATGCCAACAACACTCAGTATGTGATAGAAACCCTGCATACACTAGGGTTCACTCTCAATTACCAAAAATCACACTTGCAACCAGCACAAGTACAACCTTACCTGAGTGCTATTCTAAATACTCAAATAGCCCTAGCATATCCAAATACACAAAGGATACAAGCGTTCCAAAATCTCATCCCACACATACAGCAAGATTTATCATGAAAATTCTAGGGATGATGGCATCTTGTATAGCCGTAGTTCCACCTGCAAGACTGAACATGAGGCCCTTACAAAAGTGCCTCTCAGTGGTCTCAGGCACACGGTCAACTTCAAGATCTAGTGTTGATGGACTGACAAACAACTATGTCCCTTCAATGGTGGAATCTCAGCAGTTTAATGAAGGGGCAGTCATTTCAAGACCCTGTGCCTCAGACCATAATGACAACAGACGCATCAGTGATAGGTTGGGGAGCTCATCTCAACAATCATACCATTTAAGGGGAATGGGATCCCAAACAAACAGCTTCACATAAACCAGCTAGAATCATTAGCTGTATTTCTTGCCCTAAAAGCGTTTCAACCCCTTCTCAAACACAAGACTGTTTTAATAAAAACAGACCACATGATGACCATGTATTACCTCAAAAAACAGGATAGAACACATTCATCTCAACTGTCCCTACTAGCCCAAACAATATGGAAAAAGGCAATTCACAATCACATTCATCTATTAGCAGAATACATTCTAGGGATAGACAGCTTGCAGATCTAAACAGGAATCAGCCACAAACTTTCGAATGGGAGATTCACTCCCAAGCACTTCAAACGTACTTTCAAAAGTGGGTAACACCAGAAATAGATCTGTTCGCAACAAGCGAAAACGCGAAATGGCCAAACTTTGCATCCAGACACCAACATCCCCTATCCAAGGGCAATGCTCTATGGCAGTGGTTCCCAACCTGTGGTCCGGGGACCCCTGGGGGTCCGCGAAGCCTCTTCAGGGGGTCCGCGACAGCTTAGAAAAATAAATAATATTAACAGATTAGGTCCCCAGCTTTCAGTAATGACTCAGTGGGGGGTCCCTGGATTCCAAGAAAGATTCAGTGGGGGTCCCCGGGCTCCAGTAATGATAAAGTGGGGGTCCACAGAAGTCAAAAGGTTGGGAACCACTGCTCTATGGTTCAATTGGTCAGGTATATTTGCTTACGCTTCTCCCCCTCTCCCACTCCTTCCCTTTCTGGTCAGCAAACTATGTCAAACATCACTCACCGTGATACTCATAGCCCCAACATGGGCACGTCCGCATTGGTACACAACACTCTTGGATCTGTCTGTAGTACCTCATTCCAAACTCCCAAACAGATCAGGTTTGTTGACACAGAACAAAGGTCAAATCAGGCACCCAAACTCCAATGCTCTCAATCTAGCGATTTGGCTCCTGAAGTCATCGAATTTGGTTACCTAAAACTTCCTCAGAATGTATGGAAGTAATTAAACAAGCATGTAAACCTACTACTAGACAATGTTACGCAAACAAATAGAAAAGATTTGTCTACTACTGTCAATCTAAAAACACTGATCCACTTACGGCATCTATACAAGATATTGTATGCTATTTACTTCATTTGCAGAAATCAAATTTAGCTTTCTCATCCATCAAAATCCACCTTACTGCAATATCTGCTTACTTACACACTATTCAACACACTTCTCTGTTCAGAGTTCCTGTTATTAAAGCCTTCATTGAAGGATTAAAACGCATTATTCCACCCAGAACACCCCCTGTTCCTTCTTGGAATTTAAATATCTTACTTACCAGACTCATGGGCCCACCTTTTGAACCCTTGCACTCTTGTCAAATTCAATTTTTGACATGGAAGGTTGCCTGCCTTGTAACTATTACTTCTTTACGAAGAGTTAGTGAAATACAAGCGTTCACTCTTGAAGAACCTTTTTTCCAAGTACACAAACATAAAGGTGTACTTAGAACAAATCCAAGATTTCTACCAAAAGTAGTATCTCCTTTTCACATCATCCAAGCAGTGGAATTGCCAGTCTTCTTTCCACAGCCGGACTCTGTGGCAGAAAGAGCGCATCATACTCTAGATCTCAAAAGAGCGACTATGTACTATATAGATAGAACTAAAGCATTTAGAAAATTAAAACAACTTTTAGTTGCTTTTCAACAACCACATAAAGGCAATCCTATATCAAAACAAGGATTAGCAAGGTGGATTGTTAGATGCATACAAACATGCTATATCAAAGCAAAAAGAAAACTTCTGATCACTCCTAGAGCACATTCGACAAGAAAGAAAGGAGCGTCAATGGAATTTTTTAGGAAATAGACCAATGGCTGAAATATGTAAAGCAGCCACATGGTCGTCAACTCATACATTTTCAAAACACTACTTTGTGGATTTTTTTTTTTCAGCAACAAGAAACTGTAGGTCAAGCTGTCGTAAGAACACTATTTCGAACAACTTCAACTCCTACAGGCTAGCCACCGCTATTTTTGGGAGGACTAACTGCTTTGTAGTCTATGCATAGCATGTGTATCTGCAACTACACATGCCATCGAACGGAAAATGTCACTTCCCCAGTGTACATCTGTTCGTGGCATGTAGTGCTGCAGATTCACATGCGCCCTCTCTCCTCCCCGGAAGCCTGTAGTTTACGTTTCAGTTGTACATATGTAGATACATTTACACTTGCATGGACATCTCTTTATATTCTTATACTCTCACTCCTTCCTTCACCCTTTGCTGGAAAACAGTTTAACAATGGAGTCGATGCCCATGCGCACTGTAACCGAGAGGAGTAACTCGATCCTGTGACTCCGAAAAGACTTCTTAGAAGAAAAACAACTTGTAACACTCCGAGCCCAACACTAGATGGCGGACTTATGCAAAGCATGTGAATCTACAGCACTACGTGCCACGAACAGATGTCTACTGGGTAAGTAACATTTTCCTTTCCTTTCAAGGCCTGCTGTAAAGTAACCTTGGCAGTCAGGCATCCCTCCACCAAAACGGTATATGCCTGTCGGAAGAAATTTGCAACATGGTGAACAGACGAGTCTGTTGACCTCCCTCTCTTTCTCTCTGAGGTCCTGTTTTTAACCTTACTGTCGACCAGCAGGGCTCTGCTGTGGGCACTCTAAAAGATTATTTATTTGCTATCTCTGTGTTTTTTTAGTTTACCTGATGATCCTTCTGTAGGAAAGTGCCCTCTTTCTTGGCATAGTTACCCCCATTTTCTGCCTGTTGTAGCTGTGTGTGACCGTGTTCACTGGGATCCTGCTAACCAGCACCCCAGTGTTACGCTTTCTCCTTTCCAGCTTGGGTGCTTTTTCACCCTATATTTTGAATACTGGTACCCACATTAAGTCCCTAGTATGGGGTACCAGGGGATCCCTATAGGCTGCAGCATGTATTCATGCCACCCATAGGGGGCCCATGCAAAGTGTTCTACAGGCCTGCCATTGCAGCCTGCGTGAAAGGGTGCATGCACCCTTAAACTACCAGGTCACTACAGTGCTGAACTGTTCTTCTTCCCCGTCGACCAACTCCTGCATCTTTAGTGTGGTGAGGAGGGGCTTCTGCCCTCACTGGACTCTGTTGAGCCTTCTGGACTTGGTTCCCTCTCTCCACAGGTCTTTTTCTTTCTTCAGAAAATCACTGCTGATTTTCTTGCAATCTTCTCTGAATGTTTTGTTTTTCTTCTTTTCGTCCTTTTCAGTGGTTTGGGGAAAATCCAGTGTCTTACTCCTGCATTCCTGGTCTCTGGGGGGTACTGTGATACTTAACTTTGTGGTTTTCTAATACCCCCACCTCCCCTCTACACAGTTTACTTACCTAGGTGGGAGTACCTTTGTTGTGTAGCCATTTTAGTTATAGCTCCACACGTGTTATTTTAATATAGTAGGCCTGCCGCTGTGCACTTTAACCTAGATATCTTTTATTCGGCTTAGCTACGGTCTTGTTTTATTTCCTTCTATCGAACTGATATTGCCTAGGCCAGCACTCTGTTCTCAAACTAGACATTCTTGCTCACTGTGCTTTTTCCAAGGCTGCAGAAAGATAAGTTGCCGGTGAACATGGTATAACGTTTTACCTCCAACATTCATAGAAAACACACATCCTTACGTAGGAACACTTTCTCAGTACCTCAGCTGTCTTATTATAAAAACACTTCCCTGTCCCCTACATGTTGGAGGGAAATTCCAGCCAGAGCGCCACGACTATGCTGATTGCCGAATGCTTTGCTAATTGCTGAATGCTTTGCTACAGCTGCTAATGCAGACTTCAGGCCTTCGCTCAGGTATGGGGGATGAGGTCTTCCCAGGGGAAGCTGAAGGGCAGAATTAGAGCTTAACACGCTGTGCTCTATCATAGCTTGGGTAGGAATTAGTATATTGATTCTAGTGACAATATGGTAGCGTTATTCCTAGGTTTTACTCGCTTAGTCACTATTTTAATCTTATTATGTTGTGTCGTCCTGGTTATTGCAGCTCACGCTTTGTTATCCAAGATGCAGTTGCTTCATTAAAATCTTATTGAAACCTATACTGCCTCTGTCATTGTGTATATGAGACTGATGTAACTGAGAGAAACGGACAAGACCCGAGTAACCACGGCTTCCCTGAGAAACCATTTCTCATGCGCTTAGCTGCCCAATCATCCCTGCCATTGGGTAGATATGAGGCACTGCTAGTTAGCCAGAGCAAAACCCAGACTGGAGTGACTGGTGTCACCTGCAGTGGGTCGGACTCAGTCTCCCACACCGCAGGCGATTCTGCCCCTCGAAATCCAGTAGTCTCATTAGAATAATGAGAGCCTACGCGACATGGCGCCACCACTGTTTGGTCAGGCTCTAATTTTCGGGTCCTGCTTAGTATCTCTCTCATTATGTACATTGACACCTCAGTACTATATACGGAGACATTTGTGGTATCCTATTTGAAGCTGAAGGTTGTTCAAGCTTGAACTCTAAAAGGAGAATCCCTATTTGGCGTGCCTTCTCTGAACATAATTTACTCCTACCATGGCAAATCCGCAGTAGGTAGCAATCGCAGTCAATATGAGACAACCCCTGACTGCACCTTTAATAGCAGATGGCCTAATAGCCATGGGGTTCCAGTCACATTTGTGGTGGATGCCCATCCATCTTATAGAACAGAACTTTTCTATTCTTGGGTCACATTTCCAGCAGTTGATGGGAACTGTAGGAAGTTGACCCTGTATATACTATCTCAAAGTAAGAGATGGTGTGCACAGTCCAAGGGTTCCCCTTAGAGATAAGAGAGAGAGCATTAGAATGATCTAATTTTGCCTATTTTGTGGTAGTGTGGTCGAGCAGTAGGCTTATCAGAGGGTAGTGTTAAGCATTTGTTGTACACTCACACAGGCAATAAATGAGACTCAGACTTAACTGTAGGCCAATAGTTTTTATATAGAAAAATATATTTTCCTAATTTATTTTAAGAACCACGAGTTCAAGATTTGAAGTAAATACATAAAATGCAAGGTACTCCACACAGGTAAGTTAGGAACTTTAAATTAGAGCCAAAACATACACAGTTTTAGTTAAAATGGCAATACGCTATTTTAAAAGCAGACAGTGCAAAAATCAGCAGTCCCTGGGGGAGGAAAGTATTGGTTAGATTGTGAGGTAAGTAAGACATAAGTCTCAGTTCCTTGGCATAGGCAGCCCACCGTTGGGGGTTCAAGGCAACCCCAAAGTTACCGCACCAGCAGCTCAGGGCCGGTCAGGTGCAGAGGTCAAAGAGGTGCCCAAAACATGTAGGCACCTATGGAGAACAGGGGTGCTCCGGTTCCAGTCTGCCAGCAGGTAAGTACCCGTGTCCTCGGGGGGCAGACCAGGGGGGTTTTGTAGAGCACTGAGGGGGACACAAGTAGGCACACAAAACACACCCTCAGCGGCACAGGGGTGGCCGGGTGCAGTGTGCAAAGCAGGTGTCGGGTTTTGTATTGGTTTTAATAGAGGGAACCGGGGGTCACTCTGGCGGTGCAGGCAGGGCACAGGGGGGCTTCTCGGGCCAGCCACCACCTGGGCTAGGCAGAGGGTCGCCTGGGGGTCACTCCTGCACTGAGGTTCGGTTCCTTCAGGTCCTGGGGCCTGCGGGTGCAGTGCTTGGTCCAGGTGTCGGGTCCCTTGTTACAGGCAGTTGCGGTCAAGGGGAGCCTCTGGATTCTCTGCAGGTGTCGCTGTGGGGACCCAGGGGGGTCGTCTCGGGCTACTCACGGGGTTGCAGTCGCCGCAGTCTGCTCCCTGTGGTGTTGGTTCTCTGGATCTCGAGCCGGGGGCGTTGGGTGCAGAGTGAAGTCTCACGCTTCCGGCACAAAAGTTGTAGAAAAGTTGCAAGTTTGTTGCAGGTTGTTGAGCAGAGCTGCTGCTCGAGGGAGTTTCTTTGTCCTGGGGGGGTCAGGGCAGTCCTCGGAGGCTTCAGAGGTCGCTGGTCCCTGTTGGATGCGTCACTGGTTGCAGGTTTCAAGTCAGGAGACAGGCCGATAGGGCTGGGGCCAAAGCTGTTGTCTCTTCAGGCTTGTAGGTCAGCAGTCCTTCTTCTTTAGTTCAGTTTGCAGGAATCTGATTTCCTGGGTTCTTGGGTTCCCCTAAATACCAGATTTAGGGGTGTGTTTAGGTCTGGGATTGCAGTAGCCAATGACTACTGTCCTGGAGGGTGGCTACACCCTCTTTGTGCCCCCTCCCTGAGGGGAGGGGGGCACATTCCTAATCCTATTAGGGGGAATCCTCCAAAATAAAGATGGAGGACTTCTAAAGGCAGGGGTCACCTTAGCTCAGGGCACCTTAGGGGCTATCCTGACTGGTGGGTGGTGACTCCTTGTTTTCCTAATTATCTCCTCCAGCATTGCTGCCAAAAGTGGGGGCAGTTGCCTTAGGGGGGGCGGGCATCTCCACTAGCTGGGATGCCCTGTGGCGCTGTAACAAAGGGGGTGAGCCTTTGAGGCTCACCACCAGGTGTTGCAGTTCCTGCAGGGGGAGGTGTGAAGCACCTTCACCCAGTGCAGGCTTTGTTCCTGGCCACAGAATGACAAAGGCACTCCTCACATGTGGCCAGCAACTCGTCTGGTTGTGGCAGGCTGGCAGAAACTGGTTAGCCCCACACTAAAAGTCGAATTGGTATTCAGGGGCATTTCTAAGATGCCCTCTGGGTGCATGTTACAATAAATCCCACTCTGGCATCAGTGTGCATTTATTGAGCTGAGAAGTTTGATACTAAACTTTCCAGATTTCAGTGTAGCCATTATGGAGCTGTGGAGTTTGTTTGACAATCTCCCAGACCATATACTCTTATGGCTACCCTGCACTTACAATGTCAAAGGTTTTGCTTAGACACTGTAGGGGCATAGTGCTCATGCACATATGCCCTCATCTGTGGTATAGTGCACCCTGCCTTAGGGCTGTCAGGCCTGCTAGAGGGGTGGCTTACCTATGCCACAGGCAGTGTGAGGTTGGCATGGCACTCTGAGGGGAGTGCCATGTCGACTTAGTCATTTTCTCCCCACCAGCACACACAAGCTGTGAGGCAGTGTGCATGTGCTGAGTGAGGGGTCCCCAGGGTGGCATAAGACATGCTGCAGCCCTTAGCGACCTTCCCTGGCATCAGGGCCCTTGGTACGAGTTACAAGGGGCTTATCTGAGTGCCAGGGCTGTGCCAATTGTGGAGGTAAAGGTACAGTTTAGGGAAAGAACACTGGTGCTGGGGCCTGGTTAGCAGGGTCCCAGCACACTTTCAATCAAAACTTAGCATCAGCAAAGGCAAAAAGTCAGGGGGTAACCATGCCAAGGAGGAATTTCCTTACATTTAGTGTGTTACTTACTACCTAAGGCTGGGTCACCTGTCCAGTATTTTGTGGTGAATTGTTCCAAAAATAAAGTACCTTTATGTTTTGTAACACTGTGTGGTTCCTTTCATGTGTGTAAGTGCTGTGAGACTACAGTGGTATTGCATGAGCTTTGCATGTCTCCTAGATAAGCCTTGGCTGCTCATCCACAGCTGCCTCTACAGAGCCTGGCTTCTAGACACTGCCTACACTTCACTACGAGGAAACACCTGGACCTAGTATAAGGTGTAAGTACCTTGTGTACCCACCACACACCAGGCCAGCTTCCTACACCTTTAAGTCTCCTGTTGTTAATAAGTTACTTAAGGGCCTTACCCATATGTTTCCTCCATCCCCATTCATCATGCCCCAATGGGATTTGAATTTGATTCTGACATTCCAAATGTGCGCTCCTTTTGAGCCTCTCCACAATTGTTCTCTCAGACTCCTAACATTAATAACACCCTTCATTTTGACCATTACTTCGGCCTGCAGCGGGCGTGAGCTGCAGGCATTGTCATCTAAGCTGCCCTATCTTTCCATCCATGCTGACAAAGGGGTGCTTTACACTAGGGCTTCATTTTTGGCAAAAGTGATCACACCCTTTCATGTAGGCCAATCCATCACCTTGCCACTTTTTGCACACACCCACATCCTTCTAAGAAAGAAGAGGGATTTCCACCACCTGGATCCAGAAAGAGTGTTGGCGTTCTATCTTGATCGTACATAAGACTTCTGGGTGGATGATCAACTCTGTCAGTTATGTGGGTGCAAAGAAAGGTCGGGCATTGGATAAGCGAACCATCTCCCAATTGATCGTCCTCTGTATTATCAGCAACGCACTGGCCAAGAAACAACCACCTGAAGAGTTGCATGCTCGCTCTACCAGAGCTACAGCTGCTACCACCTTGTTAGCGCTCAGAGTTCCAGTCCTTCACATCTGTCAGGTGTCAGTCTGCATCTCTGCACACTACTGCCTGGTCAGTGAGGTCTGTACTTTGCCCTTTTGGTTCTACAGGAATTTGTAGTATGAACTTAGTTGGCAGACCCACCTCCAGTGATGGTCTTGCCTGGGTATCTAGTCTAAGGTAAGGAATCTACAACAATATGTCTCTGTCAGAATGTAAGTTACTCGCCTTCACTTAACCTTACTTAACTAGATTTGATCTTTGCCAGATAAGGCGTTACCAAAGGTAAGTAACTTGTCCATTTTGTAGTAATCACTTGTAAGGAAATGGCTCCCTGTTGCAGTTACCCCCCACTTTTTGCCTGATACTGATGCTGACTTGACTGGGAAGTGTGCTGGGACCCTGCTAACCAGGCCCCAGCACCAGTGTTCTTTCACCTAAAATGTACCATTGTTTCCACAATTGGCACACCCCTTGCACACAGATAAGTCCCTTGTAAAAGGTACCAGTGGTACCAAGGGCCCTGTGACCAGGGAAGGTCCCTAAGGGCTGCAGCATATGTTGTGCCACCCTAAGGGACCCCTCACCTAACCCATGCACACTGCCATTGCAGATTGTGTGTGTTGGTGGGGAGAAAAAGGCAAAGTCGACATGGCATCCCCCTCAGGGTGCCATGCACACAAAATACTGCCTGTGGCATAGGTAAGTCACCCCTCTAGCAGGCCTTACAGCCCTAAGGCAGGGTGCACTATACCACAGGTGAGGGCATAGGTGCATGAGCAATATGCCCCTACAGTGTCGAAGTCTATTCTTGTACATTGTAAGTACAGTTTTGGCCATATTAAGTATATGGTCTGGGAGTCTGTCAAAAACAAACTCCACAGCTCCATAATGGCTACACTGAATACTGGGAAGTTTGGTATCAAACTTCTCAGAATAATAAACCCACACTGATGCCAGTGTTGGATTTATAAAAAAATGCACACAGAGAGCATCTTAGAGATGCCCCCTGTATTTTACCCAATTGTTCAGTGCAGGACTGACTGGTCTGTGCCAGCCTGCTGCTGAGAGACGAGTTTGTGACCCCATGTGGTGAGGGCCTTTGTGCTCTCTGAGGACAGAAGCAAAAGCCTGCTCTGGGTGGAGGTGCTTCACACCTCCTCCCTGCAGGAACTTTAACACCTAGCAGTCAGCCTCAAAGGCTCAGGCTTCGTGTTACAATGCCCCAGGCACTCCAGCTAGTGGAAATGCCCGCCCCCTGGACACAGCCCCCACTTTTGGCGGCAAGTCCAGGGGAGATAATGAGAAAAACAAGGAGGAGTCACCCACCAGTCAGGACAGCCCCTAAGGTGTCCTGAGGTGACCCCTGCCTTTAGAAATCTTCCATCTTGATTTTGGAGGATTCCCCCAATAGGAATAGGGATGTGCCCCCCTCCCCTCAGGGAGGAGGCACAAAGAGGGTGTAGCCACCCTCAAGGACAGTAGCCATTGGCTACTGCCCTCCCAGACCTAAACACACCCCTAAATTCAGTATTTAGGGGCTCCCCAGAACCTAGGAAACTAGATTCCTGCAACCTAAGACGAAGGACTGCTGACCTGAAAGCCCTGCAGAGAAGACGGAGACACCAACTGCTTTGGCCCCAGCCCTACCGGCCGGTCTCCCCACTTCAAGAAAAACTGCAACAGCGACGCGTTCCCCAGGGTCCAGCGACCTCTGATTCCTCAGAGGACTACCCTACATCTAAAAGGACCAAGAACTCCTGATGACCGCGTCTCTGCTCCAAAGAAGAAACAACTTTGCAACAAAGAAACAAACTTTAAAGGACTGCACGTTTCCCGCCGGAAGCGTGAGACTTTCCATTCTGCACCCGACGCCCCCGGCTCGACCTGCGGAGAACCAAGACTACAGGGAGGACTCCCCGGCGACTGCGACCCTGTGAGTAGCCAGAGTTGACCCCCCCCCCCAGCGACACGTGCAGAGGAAATCCAGAGGCTCCCCCTGACCCCGACTGCCTGCTTCTAAGAACCCGACGCTTGGTAAAGACCCTGCACCCGCAGCCCCCAGGACCTGAAGGATCCGACCTCCAGTGCAGAAGCGACCCCCAGGTGGCCCTCTCCCTTGCCCAGGTAGTGGCTACCCAGAGGAGCCCCCCCTTTGCCTGCCTGCTTCGGTGAAGATACCCCCGGGTCACCCATTGAACTCTATTGCAAACCTGACGCCTGTTTGCACTCTGCACCCGGCCGCCCCCTAGCCGCTGAGGGTGTACTTTTTGTGCTGACTTGTGACTCCCCCCCCCCCCCCCCCCCCCTTCTCCCCGGTGCCCTACAAAACACCCCTGGTCTGCCCTCCGAAGTTGCGGGTACCTACATGCCGGCAAACTGGAACCGGGGCATCCCCTTCTCCATTGAAGCCTATGCGTTTTGGGCACCACTTTGACCTCTGCACCTGACCTGCCCTGAGCTGCTGGTGTGGTAACTTTGGGGTTGCCATGAACCCCCAACGGTGGGCTACCTTGGACCCAACTTTGATCCCTGTAGGTGTTTTACTTGCCTGCAAAACTAACCAAAACTTAACCCAGGAACTGTTGAAAATTGCACTGTCTAGTTTTAAAATAGCTTTTTGCCATTTTTGCTAAAACTGTATATGATATTGTGTTGATTCAAAGTTCCTAAGATACCTAAGTGAAATACCTTTCTTTTAAAGTATTGTGTGTAAATCTTGAACCTGTGGTTCTTAAAATAAACTAAGAAAATATATTTTTCTATACCAAAACCTATTGGCCTGGAATTGTCTGAGTGTGTGTTCTTCATTTATTGCCTGTGTGTATGTACAACAAATGCTTAACACTACCCTCTGATGAGCCTACTGCTCGACCACACTACCACAAAATAGAGCATAAGAATTATCTCTTTTTGCCACTACCTTACCTCTAAGGGGAACCCTTGGACTCTGTGCATGCTATTTCTTACTTTGAAATAGTGCATACAGAGCCAACTTCCTACATCACTGCAGTCTTATTTTGATGTAGGTTCTTTATTTAGCAGCCCCAGACAACATCGTACAGGCAGAAGATCCTTCACCACCAGCTTCCTCCACTCCAACCGCCACCCCTAGATTTCCCCACACCAAAGGTTCTAATGTTACATCATAGCACAAGGCTGTACTAATCTATCAATTTACATAAGTGTAAAGAATTAGATACATTACCTGCGTTACAACACATCTTCCCTTTTTATATTTAAAAAGAAAACAATAAAAATAATAGTAGAACTTCCATACACGAATATCTTATCACATAAATACACTTCAAGCAAGTTACACATTTTCTTTTTAAATTCATACAGGTTGATAAAAACAGAAATTTAAAACAAATCTAACTGAAACAAACCTATTTTTCCATTAAACTGTATTAACACATACAAAGTCATCAAACCTCTTTGGTTTGGAAATAATCCTACCAAACCTTCCAGTGTTGATTTGACTGTCATTGTTTGTACTGTTTTGTAAGTTTTGTGTACCTGTCGCTTCACTTTCACGCAGCGAATGCTGAATACTATCATGCATTGGTGTTTCAAGCGCACACGTTTTACTGTCACTCCTCACTAATCTAAATTTACCTCTTCACTACTCGCCTTTTCATCTGTTTCCAACCAATCATAACTCTTGACATTCTCGGTTTCAGCTTGTTTAACATTCCTACACTTGGAAACCCTGCCCAAATGCCACACTTTCCCATCACTTAATTCAACTGAGTTACGGAATACATCATATACTTTCAGAGGCTCTGAATATCTGCTTTCTCCTTTTCTGACTTTTCTCTCTTTTCTCACATTAACCCAATCTCCACATTTTACTTTGGATTCTCTTGTTCCGATTTTCTTGTCATACCACTCCTTATATGCTTGTTGATTTTCAGTCTTACTTGATCAGGTGACCATTCGACTCGCTTACCAGACGATAGCCAACCAAGATCCTTGCTGATAGGTTAACGACCTCTCATCAAGGAAAATGGTCTTTCCTCAGTGACGCTACTGGGAGTAATTCTGTAAGCCCAAATTAACTTACATAGCTCACTTTCCCAATTCAAACCATTACTCTAAGCCAACTGGATACTCCCTTTGATAACCCTGTTGAATCGTTCCACTAAACCGTTTCCTTCTGGATGGTATAATGAGGTAGTGATAAGGATTACACCATTTCTTTTTTAAAAACATGTGAATTTCTCAGCCACAAATTGAGGACCATTGTCAGTAATCATAGTTTTAGGTAGACCTTCTCTTGTAAATATTTGGTCTAAAAATGTAATAATTCTTTCACATTCTGCCTTATGAACTATTTCAATCTCTGGCCATTTTGAAAAATGGTCCACTGCGACCAGAATAAATTTGTATTCACCATTATTGCATTCCACCGGTCCCACCACATCCAAACCTTTCTTTTCCCAGGGCATATTGTAGCATGCATTGGGTAATAAAGGTGGTTTAAATGTTTTCTGACACTTATCAGAACTATTGCATTCTATGCAGTCTCTTATTTTTTTTTCAGTTTGCTTATCAAGACCAGGCCACCAATACCTGCTTTTGACTCTGTTTAGTTTTGGATATTCCAAGATGTCCTTCATGACATAAATCTAGGATCTTTCTCCCAAGAGAAACTGGAGGTACAGCTCTTCCACCTCTGTACATCATATTGATTTCTAAATAAAGTTCATTTCTCACCTCCCAGAAATTTTTTCCATCTGCCCCAAGATTTCTTTTTTCAGGCCATCCTCCATTTATGTAACCAGCTATTCTTTTTAAACTGTCATCCTTAATCCATCCTTCCTTCCATTCCATAATATCAATACCTTCCATCCCCTCATCAAATAATCCAGCTACACAACTCTCCTCACCCATTAGTTGATCTACATTTTTAATTGGTAATGACATTCTACTTAGAAAATCAGCTACTTTGTTCTTGACTCCAGGCCAATACTGTACATCATAAGTAAAATCCAACAATTTTACCGACATCCTGCTCAATCTCGGAGATGCATTTTGTAATCCAGCAGTCGTCAAAACCTTTGTTAAAGGTTTATGATCAGACCTCAACAAGACATGCAGTCCACACACAAATTGACGAATGGTTCAATGCCCACACGCAGGCTAATGTTTCTCGCTCTGTCTGAGTATCTCTCTTCAGCTGGGGTCAAAGACCGTGATGCAAAGGCAACAACCCATTCATTGTTCTCATCATCACACTGTTAGTACCGCCCCCAACCCTTTATTACTTGCATCTGTTGTCACAATGAATTTGCATTTGGGATCAAATCCCTTCAGAAATGGTGCTTTACAAATTTCAATTTTTAAATCCTGGAACTCCCTTTGACACTCCTCTCCCCAAATAAATTTGGATTTGTTCTTGAGTAATTGTTGTACATGATACTTTTTTTCAGAAAAGTTCCTAATGAACTTGGAATAAAATTCAATTAAACCTAGAAAAGCTCTCACATCCTCTTTCCCAGCAGGACAAGGAGTCTTTGATAGCTTCCACTAAAGCTTGCTTCGGTTTAATGCCATTCTTGCTGATGCTATGACCCAAGTAAACCACTTCTTCTTGAGCCAATTTACATTTACTATACTCTGTTGTCAAACCTCTACTCTTAAGGATTTCTAGAACCTGTTTCAACTTATTGCCATGTTCCTCTCTATTTTTACCCATGACTAGGATGTAATCTTGGAAAAACATCACCCCAGAGATTCCACTAAATATATTACTCATAATCCTTTGAAACATCGCTGCAGCTGATGCTAGTCCAAAAGGCACTCTGGTATATTGATAACATCCAAAAGGCGTTATGAACGTTGTGTATTTCTTACTATTCTGGTGTAATGGCACCTGATGGTAAGCAGATTTTAGGTCGATAGTTGAAAACCAACACATTCTTTGTTGCGGAAAACATTTCATTTATGTGTGGTAATGGATACTGGTCAATTAAGATGTTTTTATTTAGCTTCCTAAGGTCCACACATAATCTTACTTTACCATTGGAACGCCTTACAACTACTAATGGAGAAACCCATTCTGCTGACTCAACTTGCTCAATAATGCCACCCTCCACCAGTTTTTTCAATTCATCATGAACGGCCTCCTTAATAGAGATAGGTATGTTTCTAACCTTATGAATAGATGGAATTGCTGATGATTTTAATTCTGTTTTGTGCTGAAAATCATTCAACAGCCCCACGTTACCAGAAAATAATTCTGGGTAAAAATCCAATATTTCTTCCTTTCCCTCACGCTTTTCTTTAATTGTCAACACTGAATCTGGACTGTTGGGGTTCAAAATTATTCCTAAATCACCCTGGTCCGTCCAACCTAAGACTGAGGGTCCCTTTTAAGAAACTTACAATTTGCACTGTGCTTTCCTTTCTTTAAACTGAATTTCTAACTCCCGGAAACCCGCAAATTCAATTTTGTCTCCAGTATAGCTCTTGGCAACAACCTCAGATTTGTCAAGATGTGTGCCTAATTTTTCCACCAATTTATCCTTCCATACATCTTTATTCACTATGGTAAAGGGTGAACCTGAATCTGCAATCACCTTAATCATCACCCCTCCTACCGCCAATTCACACCATGGTTTCATCCTTTTAACTTGATCTACACCCAAAATGTTGTAATCTATACAAAACACCTGATGAACATTCATATTCTCCAAATCATCGGAATTAGTCACTGTCCTCTCTAATGTATTTAGCATTCACTTTTGAGTTAACAGATTTCCTCCTGCAAACCTTTGCATAGTGACCCACAACACCACAATGAGAACACTTTTGATTCCTTGCAGGGCATTTTTTGAAAAATGCTAAGTGGTCAGCGCTCCCACACCTATAACACTTCTTTTGTTCCACACTTATGGGTTTGCAATTATAATCCGTTGCTTCTTGAAGCTTTTTTTTTTTGTTTCACCACCTTTCCAGTATTTTGCATTAGATATTTTGTTAACTTCTTTTATTTCTTCTACTTCGTCCATTACCGCTTTGGCACATCTACCTGTAAGTTCTGCTTTCTTTACTAGAGAAATCACTTCCTTTAGAGGTGCTTCACCGTTGACCCACAGTTTATCCTGAATATTTGGGTTGCTCGCATGCATAATAATTTGACCATGAAATAGTTCTTCTTGGAGTGGACCAAAACGACATGTTAACGCCAGAGCACAAATTCATCAACATTATCAGTTTTTCCTTGTTTCCTCTGGAAAAACTTAAACCTATCTACAGCAACACACACAATAGGTGAAAAATGTGCATCAAGATCCTCCAAAGCATGCGTAAATACATTCCCTCCTTCTCTGGGTTTCTTTTCAATCTGATTGTATGTTTTAAGCCCTCCTGGACCTAAGCAATACAGCAGTACTTTTTTTTCTCCAGTGAAAAATCCTCTTCCTCAAGTGTCTATATAATTACAAAAGTACTCTTTCCATTCCTTCCAAGGCATAGTGGGCTCTCCTTTCGCAGGAATAAATGGTTGAGGATTGGATAAGTTCAATGAGTGTAATGCACACGTTTCACTGCTTGTAATGAGATGGCAGAAACAAAGAAAATAACAAAAGTGCATAATATATTGGTTAAATTTGATAATAAACAGCAGTGTGTTAGTAATAGAGATCAACTAACATGTGATCAGTTGATTGTAATAATACAATTGTGTAAAATGCTGTTATTACATACAAACCCAGGTGGTGGTGCAGTTGTATAACATTTTAATGATATTAAACTCTCCAAATTGATTCCACATTCAAAATGTTCGACCATTCATGTTCATAATCAGCTGTGATGATCAGCAGAGAATGATTGACTCATCTGTCAACAATATAAGCTGTGCTGATCAGCGAGTCTTTGTAATGCTGAAATTTAACCAACAAGCAGTGTGGAACAGAAAATGTTCCAGAAATATGTCTGCCACGAGGAGACACTGTGGGTAAATTCACAGTACAGTTATATCATATGGTAATGAGGATACACAATCCTCGAGATCCAGCAGTTGAAGACTGTCTGGGAGACGCATAAAGTAGGTAATGGATTTGAAATGTACTCACGTTCGTGCTGAATTAAGCGTATTCTTGCCACAGCTGAATCCGTCCTCTGAGACTGTCTAAGTGCATTCCTTGTATGTTTAGAGGATTCATGTGGGAACGAACGAGTATTTTGTGGCTCACTAACTGTTTCCTTGGTCCTCTTCAATCCTGTACTGTGTCCGATTCTCCTGCCAAGCTTGATTACGGTAGGGCCTACAGTATCATTGCAACAGACAGAGTAGTGTCACTGCCTCTCCATCAACACAATCTGCTTCACCACGTTCAGGGCTGCGCCACTTTCGTCGCCAATTTCTGTAGTAATCACTGCAGTCTTATTTTGATGTAGGTTCTATATTTAGCAGCCCCAGACAACATCGTACAGGCAGAGGATCCTTCACCACCAGCTTCCTCCACTCCAACCGCCACCCATAGAATTCCCCACACCAAAGGTTCTAATGTTACATCATAGCACAAGGCTGTGCTAATCTATCAATATACATAAGTGTAAAGAATTGCATACATTACCTACGTTACAACACATTACCATGCTTAGATCAGTCCTGTCCACAGGTATATTGTTAGTCTGTAGGCCTTTTGCAATGTGTTCAGTACGGTTTCATGACATTGAAAATAGGATATGGGACCCCTGCTTCCAAGTGTGGTTTCTTAGTTGATAATATTTTTTATTTTTGTATGGTTTGTATTCAACTAGTGGAGTTGAAATTGAGATGTCTGTTTGGGGAAACTAATGTGATTTAAGTATAAAATGTAATTTATTATACCTAATGTGATTGTGTTTTATAGTATTTTTTTTCTGAAGTTACAGAGATGGCCCAGGTAATCCTCTGAGGCATAATTATGAAGGTACATTAAGAGATCTCCTTCAGTTCTTCAAACCACGGCAACCCAAGAAACTATATTACCAGCAGGTAATTGAAATAACATGGAACATTTATTTTGGTCCAGCTAAGGAAAAAAAGCTATAAGATTGTTCTTTCTTTTCCAGCTCAAAATGAAAATTACAGATTTTGAAAATAGAAGAAGTTTTAAGTGTGTATGGCTTAACTCCCAGTTCAGAGAAGAGGTAAGTAGCTTTACCATTTGCAGTGTAGTTAACATTGAAAAGTAATTTAATTATTTTACAAGTAACCTTTTCTTGTCCTTGTACTGAAAGCATGTATTTCTGATGGATACTTCTACCTGCAGATTTCTCACCTGTAGGACAGCCCCGGCATCGGACTGAATCTGGAATCTTCAAAGCTGTCATGACTGGTAGGTGGCGCTGGCTTCGTATCGACACTGGAAGTGACATCTGATGATGTCATAGAAGCCGTATAGTGCCCTCCATGTGGTGAAGTCAGTTACTTTTTCCACACCTTTTGGTGCTGATCCAGATCCAAGACTGAGATAATTTCCTCACACAAAATTAAATTGTGTAGTGCTTTGTCCCTCCCAACCTGCATATGCATTTAAAACCTGAAGGGACTGCAAAGGACAGATTCTTCATGGATCCCCACACTGTTTACCTCAGGTGCCTGGGGTTGGACCTCATCTTTTGGGCATTTTGTCACTGCATGCAACCCAAAGCCTTTAAAGAGCGTGAACCTAAGTTCTTTGTCACAAACCAAAGAGAACAGGAGTAGTAGGAAGCGTTCCAGGCTTCGCTCTAGGTCACCATCTTTATTTAGAAAAAAAAGAATGAAGCATAAGATATCCAAGACATGCTGCTTGGGTATGTCCGTAGTGTTGCTCTCCCACTCGCACAGGACAATTATCCTCTGAGCCGGTGGCCAGCTCCACTGGCCTAGTTAAACCTTTGATTCCAATGTTCTTTTGTCATCATGGCCAGTGCCTCTAGATCCTGACTGGCACCTTACTATCGACCTCCGTGCCGACTCTGCATCGCTTTGACTCTGTTCCCTGATACACAACTTCTTGGACAGTGCCACTACCACCAATGCCACCTCAACCTGTATCTCCGGCGCCAGATACGACTCCACCGATAGCTACCTGAAGCATTTCCGGAGACGGATCCTGTAGAGAACCACAAATTGTCGTAGAGGAAGAGGAATACCGAAATACAATACATGCCATTTTTGCAACTTATTCAGACCATTTGAATCTTTGCCACTTAGGGACACAGGGTAGAATATTCAGGGAGACTTCCAGGGTCTGTCCTCTAGTGGATGGGATCCTCTCATGAACTACCATGGATTTCCCCTCTGGACCCCCAACACCTTAAATTGTCTCCCTTCATAAGATTATGTTGAAAGCTCTGGAAGTGTTGGACTTTCAGCTTCCAACCACAGACACCGAAACAAATGTCCTTTCGGAAGTCTAGGCAAAAGCGTTGGCTGCATGCATGGAACCATCGAGGATTCTGGCTGTCAACAAACTAGTGTCTTTTCGGTATTGCCCTTTCCCATGTGATCCAACTTTCCTCTCCATTCATCCTTCTCCAGTGTCTGGTCGTACTAGCGTCCAGCTGTGATCAATCAGGAGGAGCCTTCCTGACAACTCATGACGGGGAATCAGTGACTCATGGCCTGGGAGAAGAAAGTCTTTTCTACGTAGAGCATTGCTCTAAAATCTATCAATACGATGTGACTAGTGGCATATTTTATACATGCTTTGTGGGATATGGCCGGATGGCCTGGAGACATGCTGCAGATTTCCTAGCGGTGATACAAGATGGTCAGATTGCCTCCCTGCATATCATAAAATCTGAGATAGATATAGCAAACTCTGTGGCCCGTGCCACTGGCACCCCTGTCACTGCCCGTGACGTGCCTGGCTCATCAACCTGCCATTTGAAAGGCGACACTTGTTTGGCGGCAAGGCTAATTCACCACTTGTGAGGTTTAAGACCATGAACACCACTTTTCTCTCCAAGGGTCTACAATTGCCTCCTTAATCAGTAAACTACGAGAGTTCCAAAAAGGATTTTTCCTTGCTCTAACGCCAGCAATATCAGCAGGTAGAGCATGGAACAACCTCCCCCTACACCTCATGACAGCCTCATGGCCTCCACAATTCAGGAAAGGACTCCAGAGCTGGCTGTTCAAAAAAATGGTCTACCACAAAGCAGCTAACAACTCCAGCTTCTTGAGCCCCTCACAGGTGATTGTTCGACCTCTACAAACCATTTGATTGATCAGCCATGAACCCAACAGCAGTCAGACTCACTAGTCAAACGGTAGAGATTAAGAGCCAGAGGAAGGGGCAATGGCTCCACCAAGCAAACTCCTCCCTCGCACCACCAGGGAATCAGACCTAGTTTGCTCCCCCAAACCCACTCTGAGCCTGTTGAAAGGCAGGGCTCCTGTTTTCTCCCAACCTGGGATGCGATTACCTTGGACAAACACTCTTCCCTTCCTTCAGGCTCCACCCACTGTGCCTCTTCATCCCTCTTGATCACTCCCCCTGCACCCGACCCCCCAAACAAAAACAAAAAAACACCAAACCAACGTGCCAGGCATGCTTTTACTTTGCATGACTCCATACATTTTTACAACACCTGCGTTATCCAGGCAGGTGATAGATTCATATATATATATATATGTTCGGTGGCATTTGTAGCTGCAGATACACATGCTGTGCATTATCCTGCCATCTAGTGTTGGGCTCGGAGTGTTACAAGTTGTTTTTCTTCGAAGAAGTCTTTTAGTGTCACAAGACCGAGTGACTCCTCCCTTTCGGCTCCATTGCTCATGGGTGTCGACTCCATCTTAGATTGTTTTCTTTCCGCCATCGGGTTCGGACGTTTTCCTCTTCGCTCCGTATTTTGAATCGGGAAAGTTAGCTAAATTATCGATAATTTGACGGTATTGTTATCGTTAGGTACCGGGTTAGTGTTAATGTATCGGCACCGACATCAAGAGTGCTCCGGCAGCCCTTCGGGACACCCGTCATTGAAGACTAATGGACCACACCCCCTTCCGTTTCTGTCCTAAGTGTCATTCGAAGTATCCTTATACAGACCAGCACCTGCTCTGTAATCTGTGTTTATCACCTGAACACAGGGAGGATACTTGCGAGGCTTGTCGAGCGTTTCAATCGAAAAAGACCCTAAGAGATCGACGAGCAAGAAGACTGCAAATGGCGTCGACACCGAGAGAGCAACTCGACATCGGAGAGGAGGAAAGAATTTCCATCCAGGATCTGACTCGAACGAATCCGAAAGTGACCGAACCTCGACAGTGCAGTGAACAGTGAGTAAACCTGCCCCATCCAAAACTCACACAAAGATATTTAAGGCTAAGGGGACGCCACTGCCAACAGGCCATGGCTTAACCCATCGAAAAGAAGGTGACCAAACATCAGCACCGAAAAAGGCCAGGGATTTGCCGAAGACTTCCGACTCTGGTCAAGATTCCGTCACCGAACGCTCTCAACATCGAGAGTTCGACTCACCCAAAGTGAGAAAGATATCATCGGAACCGAAAAAGACTACATCTGAAACCTCGGTACTGAAAAAAGCGGCTTTGGAGCCGAAAAGAAGCTCTTACACAGAAGAGCAAGGACTTTCCAGCCAAATGAAGGAAAGACATAGATTTGAGCAGGAATTAAGTATGGATGAACTGGACCATACACAAAGGAGGTTGCATATCCAGAAAGAGACTGGGGAAAATACAAACTTTACCTCCAATCAAATCTAAAAGGAAACTTGCATTCAGGAGACAGAAATGCAGCCTAAGGCAAAGGTTGTTAGAGACAAATCCCCATCACCAAGGTTTTCACCACAACTGTCACCAGTGGGAACACCTCCAATGCAGTCACTCACACATACAGGGATGACACAGGATGATGCTGCTGCATGGGACTTGTATGATGCACCAGTATCGGATAACAGTCCGGAGAGTTATCCAACAAAGCCGTCACCTCCAGAAGACAGTACTGCATATACGCAGGTACTATCAAGGGCAGCTACGTTCTCTTCCAGGGGATCCTCATCAATAGTCATAAACATTGAATATTCCCGCCCTTGTGCGGGGACCCCGGAGCATATATAAAATACACACATATAAAGTATGAAATATGCACGAAAAATATACATATAGCATTTTTAGTAGACATATCTTTCATACTAAACTCATAAATACATGTGTAAAACAGAAATGCAGGCTATAATCATAAACCGGCTAAAATGCTTTATTTCTATGAAGTTTTTTTAATTTTTTTTTTTTAAATCATTATAAAATTACAATAGAGAATAAATATCTACCCAAGCCCTCAAAACTGGGCTTAGGGAAATAAGCAGCAGTAGTAATCACTAGAGAAAAAGAGAAAAAACTACATTGAAAAACAATGGAGCATTCTTAGCCAATAGGCTGCATGCAGGTTAACATAGGAGAACCATAAAAACTTTGGCACTGTGCCTTTAAGACCCTGAGCACCTCCAGTATCCCACCATGCCTCAGGGGTGAAGGAGAGGTGACAGTTGGTTCACAGTTAGGTCAGTTCTTTTTTCCGGCTTCTTCTGAGAGGATCCTGGAGCATTGAGCTCTGTTTTTCTGAGTTTTTCTCAGAAAAATACTTTAAAACAGCGTTTTTTCCTGTTTTATTCGACATCTAACATCATTGTCTGAGTCTGCCATTTTTTTCCTGACAGAAAAATGCCTTCCGTTTTAGTCAAATGCCCTTCTTGTGGGAAGAAGAAGGCCCAGTCAGATCCACACACTCTTTGTATTGTGTGCCTGCCTCAGAGTCACTGCCCTGGCACTTGCAAACACTGCAAGAACATGTCAAAGAGGACTCTGAAGGACAGAGAAAAGATCAGGCTTCATGGGCTTCACAAGAGGCAGAAATCATCATCCTCTTCGCTTCCCAGGCAGCCAACAAGCCACTCTCAGGAGAGAATGGCTAGGTCGACGTCAGCAGGTAGGAAAGTACCTGTTTGTTCCCCGTCGACGTCGTCGCTGCCACCATCTCACCGTCATAGATCGGCGACCCGCCCGACGTCGAAGGATACGGCGTCGAAGGAACATGGCCATCGCAGGGGCATATCTCCGTCGACGGCAGCCCGCTGATCGACGTCGAGCCATCACCGGCGTGCCCGTTCGCTGCCGAAGGCCTCACGCCCCCCAACGTCAAGAGACACGATGTCGAAATCGCCACGACTGCAAGAGTGTCATCCGCTGTCGGCCGCCCATCGCCTTCCGCCAGCAGATAAGGCCGCACCATCTCCAGTGGTCTCAATACGGAGCGATTCATCTCGTTCGAGAGCAGCATCATTCGGGCATGTTTCACCCATCAATTTGTCACCAATATGGTTGGAGAGCCTTAATAGACCAGCGGCCTCCCCGGACTCGCAGTATTCGAGGATGTACTCTCCTACTGCCTCTCTCCCGAGAACACCATCACCGACAGCGCGGGCAGGACGGGCTCGTTCTGCTTCTCGTCAACCGACCACGAGGCCTGGGCGCTCTGTTACAGCGTCTCGCAGCAGGTCACGTTCCCAGCGAAGATCTAGGTCACGATCACGACACAGAAGATCGCCCTCTTGGTCGTCGTCAGGGTCATCCGTCGGACGTTACTCCCCCACCTTAACAGATTCTCCACCAGCTAGAGTCTCACCGGTGGATGACATCACTACTTTTAATGAGGTACTTTTCAGGGGAGCACAGAAGTTAAATATAGAGGTTCCAGAACCATCTACCTCCTTGTCAGTCATTTTTGAGACTCTGCAACATAGAGCAGTTTCGAAAAAGCTACTGCCGCTAGTGCCTGGTCTGTTGCAGCCAACCATGGACACTTTTTTAGCGCCAGCCACCCTCAAATCTGCTCCGGCTAGGATTTTGAAAAAATATAAAGCGCCTGAACAGGATCCTTTATTCCTAAGAACGGATCCGCCACCGGACTCAGTAATATTGGCCGCAGCCCGAAAAACTCACTCTGTGGCATCATCCTCCACGGTCACACCGGACAAAGAGAGCAGGCATCTAGACTCTCTGGGGAGAAAAATGTGCGGCACGGCGGCATCTATAATGAAGGTCTCCAGCGCGTCTGCACTCCTGGGCAGGTATGACCGTTCTCTGTGGGACTCTCTCAACAGGTTCACCGAAAAGTTACCTAGGGAAGACAGACAGGACTTCCAAGAGATCCTACAAGAGGGATGTCTGGTATCAAACCAAGTCATCAGCGCAGCGGCAGATGGGGCAGACTTAGCTGCACATGGGTACGCACATGGAATCTGTGCAAGAAGGTCTTCCTGGCTGAGACTGACTGGTTTAAAACAGGAAGCACAACAGCACATCCTAAATCTTCCATTTAACGGGAACTCGCTGTTTGGTGCCCATACGGATGAAGAAATGGCACGCATGAAGACCGAAGTGGACACCATGAGGGCAGTAGGCCTGGAAAGGAAGAAGGACTTCAGGCGGAGGTATAGGCCTTATGACAGGCGCTCTTTCCAACAGAGGGTTCAAACCCCTCACTGGTCCCAGAGGCCACAGCAAAGGCAGGGACGCCCTCTTTTTTAGGCTCCTAAGGCCACAAGGGAACGAGGGTCAAGTAGACCTCAACAGTCCACACCAAAAGCGCCGGCCAAGCAATGAGATCTCGCTTCCCTCGACACTGTGCACCACTCCGGTGGGGGGGGAAGTATCACAGATTTTCTTCACGAGTGGCACTCTATCACAAAAGACAAATGGGTGCTCAACATTGTCGAAAATGGCTACTCTCTTCTTTTCAAACAACCTCCACCGCACTTGCCACCAGCCAAATGCAATCCATCTCATCTCAGCCTACTGCGCAAAGAGGCTCTCGCCCTCTTACGAAAGAAGGCAATAGAAAAGGTTCCACTTGCGCACAGAGGGAAAGGGGGTTTACTCCCGTTTTTTTCTGGTGGCGAAAAAAGGCAGAGAGGGCGTTTTCAGACCGATTCTGGACTTACGGCTTCTGAACAAGTACATAAGAAAACAGAAGTTCAGGATGCTGGCTCTTCACCAGATTTTCCCTCAGCTACATCAGGGAGACTGGATGTGCTCCATCGACCTGCAGGATGCATATTTTCACATCCCGATAACTCCCAAGCATCGGAAATTCTTGCGCTTCCAGATAGCCTCACAGCACTAAGTTCAGAGTGCTACCATTCGGCCTGAAATCTGCCCCCGCGTCTTCTCGAAATGTGTGGCAGTGGTAGCGGCACATCTTCGAAAACAAAAAATCTTCATCTACCCATACCTAGATGACTGGCTACTGAAAGCTTCCTCTCCGGATCAGGCGAGAAACCATCGGGACATTGTGCTCAAGGTTTTCGAGTCTCTAGGTCTTCAAGTAAACTACCAAAAGTCCACCTTGACTCCAACACAGAACCTCCACTACCTGGGAGCTATACTAAACACAGAGCTCCAAAGAGTGTATCCTTCGGAGGAACGACTATTATCAATAAAGAGGAAGTGTCAAGACCTGTTAAAATCCGACGCACCTACGGCCCGTCAGGTGACATCTCTACTGGGCTCCATGGCATCATGCATTTTCATTGTCCCAAATGCCAGGCTGCACATGAGGCCCCTCCAAGAGGCGTTGGAGAACAACTGGAGCCAAAGGACAGGTCGCTGGGAGGACAGAGTGCGGCTACCGATAGCAGCACGTCAGTCATTGCAATGGTGGATGCACAGACCTCACCTGTCAGTAGGGGCTCCGTTTCACCAGGTAATTCCATCTGACACTCTGGTAACGGATGCGTCTCTTCAGGGATGGGGGGCTCATCTAGGTCTTCTTCAAGCTCAGGGCCTGTGGTCCGACAACGAAAATAAGTACCACATCAATCTGCTGGAGCTCAGAGCGGTCCATCTGGCTCAAGTCTTTTGCTCCATCGATTCAGGGGAAATCTCTCCTAATACAAACGGACAATATAACCACAATGTATTATTTGAACAGACAGGGGGGAACGAGATCCCTACCCCTATCTCGGGAGTCCCAAACAATCTGGCATTGGCTCCTGGCCAGAGGAATGTCACTTACAGCGGTTCACCTACCAGGTCAACAAAACGTGGAAGCAGATTTCCTGAGCAGACACCTAGAGGACGCCCACGATTGGGTCCTACACAGCGAAGTTGTCGAAGACATCTTTGCTCAATGGGGTCGGCCTCAATTGGATCTCTTCGCAGACGAAGTAAACAAGAAATGCCCAGACTTCGCATCCAGGTTCTACCGTCCGGGATCTCGAGGGAATGCCCTGTTGATCGACTGGTCAGGGATATTTCTCTACGCTTTTCCACCGATTCCCCTCATATCGGTAGTGATCAACAAACTATACAGATCCAGCACCAGAATGATTCTCATAGCGCCACAATGGCCCAGTCAATTCTGGTACACAGATCTCCTCAACCTATCGGAACAACCTCACCAGGAGGCTGCCGTGCAGACCGGATCTTCTGAGCAGGATGGAGGGCAGAGTTCTGCATCCCAACCTACCCTCTCTGAGCTTGACAGCATGGCTCCTGAATTCCTGCAGTATGGGCACCTAGGGCTCTCGCAGGAGTGCATGAACATCTTGAAAGAGTCCAGACGACCTTCCACGCGGCGTTCTTACGCGTTTAAGTGGTTCTACATGTGGTGCTGTCAACCAGGTCAGAATCCCATACGGGTTCAGGAGGATGTCATATTGTCTTACTCCATCTGGCAAAGTCCGGTCTGCAGGTATCATCTATTAAGGTACATTTGTCTGCCATTACAGCCTATCGTAAATCACCTTCTCAGGAATCCTTCTTTACGAAACCAGTAGTCAAGGATTTCTTAGAAGGTTTTAAAAAAGTTTTTCCGCCCATTCGGAGACCCTCTCCTCCATGGGAACTGAACATAGTATTGTCAAAACTTATAGGCCTCTGTTCGAACCTATACACAAAGCCTCTTTGCAGCACCTTACGTGAAAGACGGCTTTTTTGGTAGCCATTACTTCCGCGAGGATCAGTGAAATTCAGGGTTTATCTTCCAAAGAACCGTACACCGTTTTTCACGACAATAGAGTGGTTCTGCGAACTCACCCATCATTCCTACCGAAGTTGGTGTCAGAATTCCACATCAATCAGACTATCTCTCTACCGACTTTCTTCCCCAATCCGGAGACTCCGGCGGAGAAAGCGTTGCACTCCCTAGATTTGAAAAGAGTGCTGAAATTTTATTTGGATAAAACAAAATTGATTAGACATTCCAACCACTTGTTTGTAAATTATGGTCATTTGAGGACAGGAGAGGCAGCATCTAAACGAACAATATAAAGATGGATAGTTTCTTGTATTGTTAATGCTTACCAGTTGGCTAACAAACAACTACTAGCTAGACCTAAAGCGCATTCCACAAGGGGAAAAGCGGCTACTGCTGCCCTCCTTAACAATGTTCCAATATCTGAGATTTGTAAGACTGCTACATGGAAGTCTGTACATACATTTACTAGACATTACTGTTTGGACTCAGATGCAAGAGCAGATGCCCAAGTGGGGCAGGCCTCTCTGAGAAATTTGTTTGCATGATACATATCTATTCCTGCACTTCTATTAGACAGTCCGCAGAGTTTAGGGATGGGCTTGCTAATCTATTCAATGTTTGACTATTGATGAGGATCCCCTGGAAGAGAAGGATAAGTTACTTACCTGTAAATCCTAGGTTCAATGGCATCTGTCGCTGTAGATACGCATGTTTTGCAATAGCTCGCCATCTGGTGTTGGGCCGGAGTGTTACAAGTTGTTTTTCTTCGAAGAAGTCTTTTGAGTCACGGGACCGAGTGACTCCTCCTTTTGTGTCCATTGCGCATGGGCGTCGACTCTATCCTCGATTGTTTTTTTTCCGCCATCGGGTTCGGACGTGTTCCTGTCGCTCCGAGTTTCGGAACGGAAAGATAGCTAAATTCGGAAGATTTTCGTCGGTATTGTTGCGTTCGGGATCGGCGTAGTTAGATTCAACACCGCATCGAAGATCGAAGAGCTCCGGTGCCCTTCGGGGTAGTTTTTCGATCCCCCATCGGGGCCTGGTCGGCCCGACCGCGTGCTGAAGAACGCCGATGGAACGGACCCCGTTCCGTTTCTGTCCCAAATGCCACAACAAGTACCCCTATACAGACCAACACTTGGTCTGTAACCTGTGCCTGTCACCTGAGCACAGTGAAGACACCTGCGAGGCCTGTCGTGCGTTCCGGTCCCGAAAAACACTCCGAGACCGTCGAGCCAGAAGACTTCAAATGGCGTCCGCGCCGACAGCCGACCGAGAGTTCGAGGAACAAGAAGAGGAAGGTACCTTCTCGATCCACGAATTGGACTCCGAGGAATTCGATGACCCACAAACCGTGAGTAAGACGTCGAAAACAACACATAAGAAGATTGACAAGGCCCAGGGGACGCTACTGCCACCAGGCCATGGCTCGACCCATAAATTCGGTGACCGACCGTCGGCACCGAAAAAGGCCCAAACAGTGCTGAGACAGTCCGACTCCGGTCGAGACACCGGTACGCAGCCTTCTCGGGACCGAGAAAGTGCTGGAGACAAGCATCGACACCGAGATAGCGGTGTAGACACGGCTCGACGCCGAGACAGCGGCACCGACGAAGATAGACGCCGAGAGGTTTCGGCCCCGAAAAAAAGAAAAGTCAGCTCGGAGCCGAAAAAAGATGCAGACAGGGTTTCGGTGCCAAAACAACCTGCAACCGACCCAGTTTCAGGCTCTTATACAGAGGAGCATTCACTAACCTCCCAAATGCGAAAGCATAGGTTCGAGGAAGAGCTGCAATCTACCGATGTAGACCATACGCAAAAGCGTATCTTCATACAGGAGGGAACAGGGAAAATAAGCACCCTTCCCCCTATTAGAAGAAAGAGAAGACTGGAGTTCCAAACTGAACAAACACCACAAACAAAGGTGGTGAAAAAGGTTACTCCACCACCCTCTCCTCCACCTGTAATTCACGTCTCACCAGCACAAACTCCATCACATTCCCCAGCTCACACCACCATGAGCCAGGGTGACCAGGATCAGGACGCATGGGACTTATACGACGCCCCAGTGTCAGATAACAGCCCGGAGGCATACCCTACGAAGCCATCTCCACCAGAAGACAGCACTGCGTATTCTCAAGTGGTGGCTAGAGCAGCACAATTTCACAATGTAAGCCTCCACTCAGAACAGGTCGAGGATGACTTTTTATTCAACACCATCTCCTCCACCCACAGCTCCTACCAAAGCCTGCCTATGCTCCCTGGTATGCTCCGGCACGCAAAAGAAATTTTTAAGGAGCCGGTCAAAAGTAGGGCAATCACACCAAGAGTGGAAAAAAAGTATAAGGCGCCCCCTACAGACCCTGTTTTCATCACTGCACAGCTGCCACCAGATTCCGTCGTTGTAGGAGCAGCTAGGAAAAGGGCAAACTCCCACACATCTGGGGATGCACCACCCCCGGATAAGGAAAGCCGCAAGTTCGATGCAGCTGGAAAGAGAGTCGCAGCACAGGCTGCAAACCAGTGGCGCATCGCCAACTCTCAAGCACTACTTGCGCGCTATGACAGAGCCCATTGGGATGAGATGCAACACCTCATTGAACATCTACCCAAAGACCTACAAAAAAGGGCAAAGCAAGTGGTTGAGGAAGGTCAAAACATTTCAAACAACCAGATACGCTCCTCCATGGACGCAGCAGACACAGCTGCAAGGACAATTAATACATCCGTGACCATCAGAAGGCATGCATGGCTACGAACGTCTGGGTTTAAACCAGAGATACAGCAGGCAGTTCTCAATATGCCTTTCAATGAAAAAGAACTGTTCGGTCCAGAAGTGGACACAGCGATAGAAAAACTTAAAAAGGACACGGACACTGCTAAAGCAATGGGCGCACTCTACTCCCCGCAGAGCAGAGGAAACTACGGAACCTTCCGCAAGACACCCTTTAGAGGGGGGTTTCGGGGTCAGGCCACACAAGCCAGCACCTCACAGGCAACACCGTCCAGTTACCAGGGACAGTACAGGGGAGGCTTTCGGGGCCAATACAGAGGAGGGCAATTCCCTAGGAATAGGGGAAAATTTCAAAGCCCCAAAACCCCTGCAACTAAGCAGTGACTCACATGTCACTCATCCCCTCCACACAACACCAGTGGGGGGAAGAATAGGTCATTATTACAAAGCATGGCAGGAAATCACTACAGACACTTGGGTTCTAGCAATTATCCAACATGGTTATTGCATAGAATTTCTACAATTCCCTCCAAACATACCACCAAGAGCACAAAATTTATCACAACATCATTCCGAGCTCCTGGAGACAGAAGTTCAAGCACTGTTGCAAAAGAATGCAATCGAATTAGTACCAAACACACAAATAAACACAGGAGTTTATTCACTGTACTTCTTAATACCAAAGAAGGACAAGACGCTAAGACCAATCCTAGACCTCAGGATAGTAAACACATACATCAAATCAGACCACTTTCACATGGTCACACTACAAGAAGTGCTACCATTGCTCAAACTACACGACTACATGACAACCTTAGACCTCAAAGATGCGTATTTCCATATACCAATACATCCATCGCACAGGAAATACCTAAGGTTTGTGTTCAAAGGAATACATTACCAATTCAAAGTATTGCCTTTCGGTTTAACAACAGCACCAAGAGTCTTTACAAAATGTCTAGCAGTGGTCGCTGCACACATCAGAAGGCAGCAAATACATGTATTCCCGTATCTAGACGACTGGCTAATCAAGACCCATTCGTTATCAAAGTGCTCACACCACACAAATCAAATCATACAAACCCTCTACAAACTGGGGTTCACCGTCAACTTCGCAAAATCAAACATCCTGCCGTGCAAAGTACAACAGTACCTAGGAGCCATAATAAACACAACAAAAGGAGTAGCCACTCCAAGTCCACAAAGAATTCAAAACTTCAACAACATCATACAAGGCATGTATCCAACACAAAAGATACAAGCAAAGATGATATTACAACTCCTAGGCATGATGTCTTCATGCATAGCCATTGTCCCGAACGCAAGACTGCACATGAGGCCCTTACAACAGTGCCTAGCATCACAATGGTCACAAGCACAGGGTCACCTTCTAGATCTGGTGTTAAGAGACCGCCAAACTTACCTCTCGCTTCTATGGTGGGACAATATAAATGTAAACAAAGGGCGGCCTTTCCAAGACCCAGTGCCACAATACGTAATAACAGATGCTTCCATGACAGGGTGGGGAGCACACCTCGATCAACACAGCATACAAGGACAATGGAACGTACATCAAACAAAACTGCATATAAATCACCTAGAACTGCTAGCAGTTTTTCAAGCACTAAAGGCTTTCCAACCAATAATAGTTCACAAATACATTCTCGTCAAAACAGACAACATGACAACAATGTATTATCTAAACAAGCAAGGGGGGACACACTCAACGCAGTTGAGCCGGTTAGCACAAAAGATATGGCATTGGGCAATTCACAACCAAATTCGCCTAATAGCGCAGTTTATCCCAGGGATTCAGAATCAACTCGCAGACAATCTCTCTCGAGATCACCAACAGGTCCACGAATGGGAAATTCACCCCCAAACTCTGAACACTTCAAGCTCTGGGGAACACCTCAGATAGACTTGTTTGCGACAAAAGAGAACGCAAAATGCCAAAACTTCGCATCCAGATACCCACACAGGCAGTCCCAGGGCAATGCCCTATGGATGAACTGGTCAGGGATATTTGCCTACGCTTTTCCTCCTCTCCCTCTCCTTCCTTATCTGGTAAACAAACTCAGTCAAAACAAACTCATATTAATAGCACCAACTTGGGCAAGGCAACCCTGGTACACAACGCTGCTAGACCTATCAGTAGTACCACACATCAAACTGCCCAACAGACCGGATCTGTTAACTCAACACAACCAACAGATCAGGCACCCAGATCCAGCATCGCTGAATCTAGCAATCTGGCTCCTGAAATCCTAGAATTCGGACACTTACAACTTACACAAGAGTGTATGGAAGTCATAAAGCAAGCCAGAAGGCCATCCACCAGGCACTGCTATGCAAGTAAATGGAAGAGGTTTGTTTGCTACTGCCATATTAATCAAATCCAACCATTACACGCAACTCCAAAAGATGTAGTGGGTTACTTGCTTCACTTACAAAAATCTAACCTAGCTTTCTCTTCCATTAAAATACACCTTCCTACCTATTCAACTTCCCTTTATAGGATACCAGTCATTAAAGCATTCATGGAGGGCCTTAAAAGAATTATTCCACCAAGAACACCACCTGTTCCTTCATGGAACCTAAATGTTGTTCTAACTAGACTTATGGGTCCACCTTTTGAACCCATGCACTCCTGCGAAATACAGTTCCTAACCTGGAAGGTTGCATTCCTCATCGCCATTACTTCCCTAAGAAGAGTAAGCGAGATTCAGGCGTTTACAATACAAGAACCTTTTATACAACTACACAAGAATAAGGTCGTCCTAAGGACTAATCCTAAATTTTTACCAAAGGTTATTTCACCGTTCCATCTAAATCAAACAGTGGAACTTCCAGTGTTCTTCCCACAGCCAGATTCCGTAGCTGAGAGGGCACTACATACATTAGATGTCAAAAGAGCATTAATGTATTACATTGACAGAACTAAAAACATCAGAAAGACTAAACAACTATTTATTGCATTCCAAAAACCTCATGCAGGAAACCCAATATCAAAACAAGGTATAGCCAGATGGATAGTTAAATGCATCCAAATCTGCTACCTTAAAGCTAAACGACAGCTGCCCATTACACCAAGGGCACACTCAACCAGAAAGAAAGGTGCTACCATGGCCTTTCTAGGAAACATCCCAATGCAAGAAATATGTAAGGCAGCCACATGGTCTACGCCTCACACATTCACCAAGCACTACTGTGTAGACGTGTTATCCGCACAACAAGCCACAGTAGGGCAAGCCGTATTAAGAACATTGTTTCAGACTACTTCCACTCCTACAGGCTGAGCCACCGCTTTTGGGGAGATAACTGCTTACTAGTCTATGCAAAACATGCGTATCTACAGCGACCGATGCCATCGAACTGAAAATGTCACTTACCCAGTGTGCATCTCTTCGTGGCATCAGTCGCTGGAGATTCGCATGTGCCCACCCACCTCCCCGGGAGCCTGTAGCAGTTCGGAAGTTACCTTCAACTATTTGTATATATATCATTTCAACCTTATATAGGTACATACTTAGTCACTCCATTGCATGGGCACTATTACTACAATACAACTCCTACCTCGCCCTCTGCGGGGAAAAACAATCGAGGATAGAGTCGACGCCCATGCGCAATGGACACAAAAGGAGGAGTCACTCGGTCCCGTGACTCGAAAGACTTCTTCGAAGAAAAACAACTTGTAACACTCTGGCCCAACACCAGATGGCGAGCTATTGCAAAACATGCAAATCTACAGCGACTGATGCCACGAACAGATGTACACTGGGTAAGTGACATTTTCATTCTCTTCCAGGGGTATCCTCATCAAAGTCATAAACAACCCACCCTCCTCCCCGGACGCACGTCTCCTAGAAGTGCAGGACAGACTATCTTTCGAATCAGTTACACAGATTGTCACCGTAAAAAAGTACTGACCTAACTGTGAACCAACTGTCACCACCCCTGAGGCATGGTGGGGTACTGGAGGTGCTCAGGGTCTTAAAGGCATGGTGCCAAAGTTTTTATGGTTCTCCTGTGTTAACCTGCATGCAGCCTATTGGCTAAGAATGCTCCATTGTTTTTCAATGTAGTTTTTTCTCTTTTTCTCTAGTGATTACTACTGCTTATTTCCCTAAGCCCAGTTTTGGGGGCTTGGGTAGATATTTATTCTCTATTGTAATTTTATAATGATTAAAAAAATAAATCATAGAAATAAAGCATTTTAGCCTGTTTATGATTATAGCCTGCATTGCTGTTTTACACATGTATATATGAGTTTAGTATGAAAGATATGTCTACTAAAAATGCTATATGTATATTTTTCGTGCATATTTCATACTTTATATGTGTGTATTTTATATATGCTCCGGGGTCCCCGCACAAGGGCGGGAATATTCAATGTTTATTACTTTGATGAGGATACCCCTGGAAGAGAACTAGGATATACAGGTAAGTAACTTATCCTTCCACAACGTAGCAATGCACTCAGAGCCAATAGAGGATGATTTCCTGTTTAACACCTTAGCATCCACCCACGTTTCCTATCAGAGTCTGCCAATGCTCCTGGGTATGCTCAAACACGCAAAACAAGTATTCCAGGAGCCAGTTAAGGGAAGGGCTATCACGCCTAGGGTTGAGAAGAAGTACAAGCCTCCCCCAACAGATCCTGTGTTCAAAACACAACAACTTACACTGGACTCAGTGGTTGAAGGAGCAGCAAGAATGAGAGCAAACTCTCAATCATCAGGAGACGCTCCACCGCCTGACAAAGAGAGCAGAAAGTTTGACGCTGCTGGCAAACGAGTGGCCGCAAAAGCAGCCAACCAATGGCAGATTGCTAATTCGCAAGCCCTACTTGCTCGTTACGACAGGACACACTGGGACGAGATGCAACACGTTATACAGCACTTGCCCAAGGAACATCAGAAACGTGCTCAATAGGTCGTGGAAGGAGGACAGGCCATATCTAACAACCAGATAAGGTCCGCACTAGACTCGGCAGACACTGCAGCACGAACGGTCAACACGGCGCTAACCATTCGCAGGCATGCGTGGTTAAGAAGTTCTGGATTCAAGCCAGAGATCCAACAAGCGGTGTTGAACATGCCATTTAATCAGGAACAGTTGTTTGGGCCTGAAGTTGACACAGCAATTGAGAAGTTGAAAAAAGACACGGACACAGCCAAAGCCATGGGCGCGCGCTATTCCCCACAAGTCAGAGGCACCTTTAGGAAACCACAATTTAGAGGAGGTGTTCGACAGCAAACATCAGAGCCTTCCACCTCTCAAACCAGACCCACCTATCAGGCACAAAATCAAAGGGGAGGGTTTCGTGGTTCCTATAGAGGACAATTCCCAAGAGGAAGGGGAAAGTTCCAAGCAACCAAACCAAGCCAGACCAAACAGTGACTTCAGTGTCACAAAACCCCAACACTTATCACCGGTGGGGGGGGGAGGCTAACCGCATATTTCCAAAACTGGACACACATTACCACAGACGCATGGGTCCTATCAATTATCCAACATGGTTATTGCATAGAATTCACAAAATCCCGCCAGATGTGCCACCAAGAACACACAATCTGTCCAAACAACACTTAGACCTATTACAAATAGAGGTCCAAGCACTATTACAAAAACAAGCAATAGAACTAGTACCCAATCATCAGAAAGGAACAGGCGTCTACTCACTATATTTCCTAATTCCAAAAAAGGACAAAACGTTAAGACCCATCTTAGATTTCAGAACACTGAATCTCTTCATCAAATCAGACCACTTCCACATGGTAACACTTCAAGACGTGGTATCCTTACTAAAAAAGGAGGAATACATGTCAATATTGGATCTCAAGGATGCATATTTCCACATAACCATCCATCCTTACCACAGAAAATACTTAAGGTTTGTAATGCACGGCGTACACTATCAATTCAATGTGCTACCGTTCATGATAACAGCAGCCCCAAGGGTATTCACAAAATGCCTTGCAGTAGTAGACGCTCACATAAGGAGACAGCACATGCACGTGTTTCCATATTTGGACGACTGGCTAATAAAAAGCAACACTCAACAACAGTGTCTTCTTCACATGTAATACGTCATAGAAACTCTACACAAACTAGGGTTCTCTATAAATTACCAGAAATCAAATCTGCAACCATCCCAAAAAAAACAATTCTTGGGAGCAACACACAAAGAGAAATTGCCACTCCCAAGTCCACTAAGGGTCCAAGCGTTCCAAAATGTAACATCAAGAATACAGTCAAACCAACACTACCCAGTAAGGTTTGTAATGAAACTTCTAGGCATGATGTCTTCATGCATAGCCATTGTCCCAAACGCAAGACTACACATGCGGCCCTTACAACAGTGCCTAGCAAAACAATGGACACAAGCACAGGGTCACCTTCAAGATCTAGTGTTGCTAGACCGCCAAACACACTTCTCGCTTCAATGGTGGAACCCTATAAATTTAAACAAAGGGCGGCCATTCCAAGACCCAGTGCCTCAAGCTGTTATCACAACAGATGGCTTCCATGATGGGGTGGGGAGCACACCTCAACAATCACAGCATACAGGATCAATGGGACAATCAGCAAACTCAACTTCACATAAATCATTTGGAACTGCTAGCGGTGTTTCTAGCATTAAAAGCATTTCAACCACTGGTAGCCCACAAACACATCCTTGTCAAAACCGACAACATGACAACAATGTATTATCTCAACAAACAAGGGGGGGGGACACTTATCACAACTGTGTCTCTTAGCACAAAAGATTTGGCATTGGGCAATTCACAATCACGTTTGCCTGATAGCACAATACATACCAGGCATTCAGAATCAGTTAGCCGACAATCTCAGTCGAGATCACCAGCAAATTCACGAATGGGAAATTCATCCCCAGATCCTACACGATCACTTCCTATGCTGGGGAACACCAAACATAGACCTATTCGCAACAAAAGAAAACGCAAAATGCCAAAACTTCGCGTCCAGGTACCCACACCTTCAATCCAAGGGCAATGCACTGTGGCTCAGTTGGTCAGGGATATTTGCTTACGCCTTTCCCCCTCTCCCGCTCATTCCTTATCTGATCAACAAACTAAGTCAAAACAAACTCAAACTAATACTCATAGCACCAACCTGGGCTCGCCAACCGTGGTACACAACACTGTTGGACTTATCAATAGTACCCTACATCAAATTATCAAACACTCCAGATCTGTCAACACAACACAAACAACAGATAAGACACCCTAATCCAGCATCACTCAGTCTAGCAATCTGGCTCCTGAAGTCTTAGAATTCGGACATTTAAATCTCACACAAGAGTGTATGGAGGTCATTAAACAAGCAAGAAAACCTACAACAAGGCAGATTTGTTTGCTACTGCCAGGCTAATCAAATTATGCCATTAAACGCCACCACACAAAACATTGTAAGTTATTTACTACACTTGCAAAAGTCCAATCTGGCCTTCTCTTCCATTAAACTACATCTCACTGCAATATCTGCTTATTTGCAGATTAAACATTCAAAATCACTTTTTAGAATCCCAGTTATTAAATCCTATATGGAAGGACTAAAAAGTATCATACCCCCAAGGACACCACCAGTATCTTCGTGGAATCTTAATATTGTATTAACACAACTCATGGGCCCACCATTTGAACCCATGCATTCTTGCCAAATACAATTTTTGACTTGTAAAGTAGCTTTTCTAATAGCTATCACTTCACTTCGAAGAGTTGGCGAAATACAGGTGTTTACTATTCAAGAACCATTTATACAAATACATAAACATAAAGTGGTTCTCAGGACAAATCCACAATTCTTACCAAAAGTCATATCACTGTTTCATCTAACCCAAACTGTGGAACTCCCAGTCTTTTTTCCACAGCCAGACTCAGTAGCAGAAAGGGCATTGCATACATTAGACATAAAAAGAGCACTATTGTATTACATTGACAGAAATTTGTAAAGCAGCCACCTGGTCTACGCCCCATACATTTACTAAGCATTACTGTGTAGATGTGTTGGCAACCCAACAAGCCACAGTAGGACAGGCTGTACTAAGAACATTTCAGACAACTTCAACTCCTACAGGCTATCCACCGCTTTTGGGGAGATCACTGCTTTGTAATCTATGCACCTCATGTGTATCTGCAGCTACACATGCCATCAAACGGAAAATGTCACTTACCCAGTGTACATCTGTTTGTGGCATGTTGCGCTGCAGATTCACATGACCCCTCCCTCTTCCCCAGGAGCCTGTAGCCGCTTTAGTTGCATTAAAATTGTAAATATGTAAATAATTTTGACTTTACTACGCGCTATGTACATAGACATTTACTCCATTGCATGGGCACCTCTAGTATCCTTACTTTAACAACTCCTACCTCACCCTCTGCGGGGAAAACAATCTAAGATGGAGTCGACGCCCATGCGCAATGGACCCGAAAGGGAGGGGTCACTCTGTCCCGTGACTCGAAAAGACTTCTTCGAAGAAAAACAACTTGTAACACTCCAAGCCCAACACTAGATGGCAGGAACAGTGCACAGCATGTGAATCTGCAGCGCAACATGCCGCGAACAGATGTACACTTGTTAAGTGCCATTTTCCATATATATATATATATATATATATATATATATACACACACAAACACAAATTGACTGAAAAAAACAAAGGTTACAGGGGTGTTAGTTTGGTTGACATTTTCCCATACAAAACCATAGAAATTCAGTAGTTATAGTTATACTGAAGGTTATGCTTACGTTAAACTATGACTTGTGGCCTAATGTTTCTCAACGGCACAAGTTAGTTTCTTTAGATTTACTTTCAGCGGATTTGTATGGTGTTAACGTAAAGTATCTAATTACCGCACATCTGATAGACTTCTAGTTGCATATTCCTTAACTTGTGAATTTTCCCAGGCATCATTCTGGCTCTGGGGAATTTTCTTGAGCACTGTACGAGGCTGGCTCAGTTTGTGGTGCACACCTATGGTGTGGCATCCTATACTGAGTTCAGGCAACCCTTAGTGATAGTGTTTTGGTGCCTAAATAACCAAAACTCTAGGGGTAGCTGTGAAGAGCAGTTAAGGCTTATCAAGGAGGAGTGTAAAGCACATACAATACCACAGTAGTCAGTCAGTAACTATTACAAAAGAAAGAACCACACCAAGTGTAGGAAGCTGGCCTGGTGTGTGGAGAGCACCTATGGTGTTATCAGCTTATACCGGGTCCAGGTATCCCATATTAGTGACGTGTAGACAGTGTCTAGGAAGCCAGGGCTCTCTAGAGGTAGCTGTGGATGAGCAGCCAAGACCTATCTAGGAGACATGCAAAGCTTATGCAATACCACTGTAGTCACACAGCACTTAAATGCATGAAAGACCTACACAGTTTTATAAAAATAAGGGTACTGTATTATGGTAACACAAATACTAAAATACTGTATAGGTAATCCTCCACTAGCTGGTGAGTAAACACACTATTATATACACATTAGAAGTCAGGATTAGCATAGAAGGCAATAGAAAACAGTGAAAACAATAGTAAGTACTGAAGGCCCTAGGGGGGGGCGGGGACCAAACTATATACTTAAAGTGGAAGGTGAAAGTCAGTCCCCCCAACCAAGGAAGTGTAATTGGTAGAGGGGAGCTGGAGGTACTAGGAACCCCAAAAGGTAAGTGCCAGAGTGCTCCCCAGAAACCAGGAGAAGTTAAGTACCTGGTTTTCCCCAGACCCACCAAAAGGACTTCAGAAGAGGATTTTGCAAGACCGACAAGACTGCAAGAAACCAAAGGTGGATCCTGGTAACGGCAGACCTGTAAAGGAATGGGACCAAGTCCAGTTCAAGGTGGAGTGCCCGGTTGTGGCAGGAGCCTCTACCCGCCTGTCTGTGGATGCAAAACCTTCTCGACGGTGAACAAAGTGTCAGCAGTGCAGCACTGGAGCAGCCTAAGAGTTCCTGAAGTGATGCAGTCAACATCCCATGCTGGAAGAAGGATTGCAGTTGTTCTGGTGTGGAAAAACCACGAACAAGCATTGGCAAAGGCAAATGTTGTGGGAGAAGAAATGGAGAGCTGCCGGGGACAAGCCAAGGTCCAGGTGGACTCAACCCATAGAGAAGAGTCCCAGGTGACCCTCAGCAGTGAGGGGAATCACAAGAGGAGGCAGCCCCCACAGGCGACCCACAGGTAGCAAGCACAGGAGTCGCTGGGAGCCCCAAGCAGGACACCTAGAAAGGAGTTGCACGTTGCTGGAGAAGCGTGCAAAGGGCTGTGCATTGCAGAGAAGAGAGCTGGGGCTAGAAGGAGCCTGAAGATCCCTTGGAGATACCAACAGGCCTTGATAGCTGCAAGAGACGCAGTCCTGTGTGGAGAGGCAAGGACTTACTGTCTCCAAAGTTGGACTGCTAGCAGAGAGGACCAAGGGGACCACTCCAGACCACCACCCGTGATGCAGGATCCACACAGCTCCAGAGGAGCGGAGATCCACACCAGTTGTCGTTGCAGATGGTGCCTGTGGATGCATGGGAGCTACTCCTTCTCTCCAAGGGAGATTCCTTTTTGCTTCTCGTGCAGACTGAAGACTTGTCACCCTCAGAGGATGCACAGGCAGGGAAATGTGATGCCCGCCCCCTGGACACAGCTTCCACTTTTGGCGGCAAGTCCAGAGGAGATAATGAGAAAAACAAGGAGGAGTCACCCACCAGTCAGGACAGCCCATAAGGTGTATCCAATCGACAGTCCAGCAACGGCTACCGGGCGCCTCTCCTTCCTGTCCAGACTTTAGTTTCCCAGAACCCACGCCCTGGACCCAGCCTGCAGCCTTTTTGAGACCCCACGGGGTTCCTTCATTGAAAGGCAGTGGAAGCCTGACACTTTGTACCCGGGCACCCCTGTGCAGCTGAGGGTCTGTGTTGGTGCTGACCTGTGGCACCCCCCTGCCACCAGTGCAGACCTAAACCCCCAAGGCCTGTGTCCTGAAACCACGGGTACCTACCTGCAAGCTCTTTTCAACTAAGTCCCCGCCAGTCCTCATAGGATTCCAGTGCAAACCTAACACCAACTCTGACCTCTGCACCTGGCCAGCCTGTGCTGCTGGTTATGTGCTTTCGGGGTCAACTTGAACCTTGACCAGTGGACATGCCAAACCCTGAAGACTGGAATCAGAAGTTGTCTACTTACCTGCTTTCTATGCTAACAATTTTCTCCACCTAGGACTCTGAGTCCTATGAAAAATTGCACTAGGTGTCAACTTTGGAAATTGAAAAGTGTTACTTGTAAACGGTTTTAACTGCAAAACCCAAGCAAAGTACATTTGATACATATGCTTGTTGTACAAGTTACTTACCTTCGGTAACAAAATATCTGGTAGAGACATATTCTAGTTGCAGATTCCTTACCTTAGAATTTCCCCCAGGAGTCAGACTGGATTCGGAGATTTTTCTTCAGGCAATACCCTTGCGCTTCAGTAGGTTGTGTCGGTCGACTAAGGGCGTCGTTGGTGTCTTAGTCGCCGTGATGACGTCGGGAGTAGTATATGGACGCCACCCTGCACAGTGACATCAGTTTCTTTTAACGACTCCACGCCAACGCGCAGAGCTGCTAAGAACACCGAGATTGGCGCGCCAGAGCTAAGGACCTGAAAGGGGGAATCCCTGTCCCTAGAAATCAGATTGCAAGCAGGGAGGATGGGTGGGAGGTAAGGAATCTGCAACTACAATATAGGTCTACCAGATATTTTGTTACCGAAGGTAACTAACTTGTACATCTGAAAGAGACTTCAGGTTGCAGATTCCTTACCTAGGAATAGATACCCAAGCAATGCCATCCTTGGTAGTGGGTGGCGAACCAAGATCATACTAGGAAATCCTGCAGTAGCCGTCCCGACGGACCTGACTGTCCAGACAGTAGTGTTTAGCAAACGTTTGCAGGGATGCCCATGTAGATGCCTGGCAGATATCCAGGACAGAAACTACACGTGCTAACGCAGTGGAAGCGGCAGTGGCTCTGGTAGATTGAGCACGCAAGCCCTCAGGAGGTTTCTTCTTGGCCAAAGCGTAGCACATTTTCATGCAAAGCAGCACCCATTGAGAGATGGTATGCTTTTGCACCGCCTTTCATTTTTTCGCACCCACATACCCATCGAAGAGTTGATCGTCCACCCGGAAATCTTTAGTAAGATTGAGGTAGAACACCAATACCCTTTTTGGGTCCAGATGGTGGAGTGTCTCTTCCTCATGGGAAGGAAGTGGGGTGCGTAGAAAGTAGGCAGAGTGATGGACTGGCCTACATGAAAGGGTCTAACCACCTTAGAAAGGAAGAAAGCCTTAGTGCGCAATACTACTTTGTCAGGGTGCACAGACAGACAGGGAGGTTTTGAGGAAAGGGCCTGAAGCTCACTCACTCTGCGAGCAGGGGTGATTGCAACAAGAAAGACAGTTTTGAAGGTGAGGAGCTGCAAGGGACAATAATGCATTGGCTCAAAGGGAGTGCACATTAAATAAGTAAGTACAAGATTGAGGTCCCACTGAAGCATGATAAATGGAGTGGAGGAAATAAATGGGTGAGTCCTTTTAGGAATCTACTTACAAAAGGAGATTTAAAGAGTGAGGGCTGATCAGGTAGCCTAAGAAAGGCGAAATGGCAGATAAATACCCTTTAACGGTGCCCAAAGCAGAGCCATGCTGGGCCAAACAAAGAATGAAGAGAAGAACCTCGGACAGAGGGGCGGAAAGGGGATTGTAGGAAGTTTGCTCTGTATATACTATTTCAAAGTAAGAAATAGTGTGCACAGAGTCCAAGGGTTCCCCTTAGAAGTAAGATAGTGGCAAAAGTAGATCATTCTAATGCTCTATTTTGTGGTAGTGTGGTCGAGCAGTAGGCTTATCAGAGGATAGTGTTAAGCATTTGTTGTACACACACAGGCAATAAATGAGGAACACACATTAAAAGACTTACTCCAGGCCAATAGGTTTTTATATTGAAAAATATCTTCTTAGTTTATTTTAAAGAACCACAGGTTCAAGATTTACATTAAACACTTTAAATGCAAGGTACTTCACTTAGATACTTTAGGAACTTTGAATAAAAGCAATATCATATCCAGTCTTTGTAAAAATGGCAATAAGCTGTATTCAAAGTGGACACAGTGCAAAAATCAACAGTTCCTGGGGGAGGTAAGTAAAGGTTAGATTGTGAGGTAAGTAAGACACTTACAAGTCTCAGTTCTGGGACATAGGCAGCCCACCGTTGGGGGTTCAAGGCAACCCCAAAGTTACCACACCAGCAGCTCAGGGCTGGTCAGGTGCAGAGGTCAAAGAGGTGCCCAAAACACACAGGTGCCTATGGAGAACAGGGGTGCTCCGGTTCCAGTCTGCCAGCAGGTAAGTACCTGTGTCCTTGTGTGTGGGGGGGAGGGGGGGGGGGGGACACAAGTTGGCACACAAAACACACCCTCCGCGGCACAGGGGCGGGCGGGTGCAGTGTGCAGAGCAGGCGTCGGGTTTTGTGTATGTTTCAGTGGAGGGACCCAGGGGGTCACTCTAGCGGTGCAGGCAGGCACAGGGGGTCTTCTCGGGACAGCCACCACCTGGGCAAGGCAGAGGGTTGCCTGGGGGTCACTCCTGTGCTGAGGTCCGGTTCCTTCAGGTCCTGGGGGCTGCGGGTGCAGTTTTGGTTCCAGGCATCGGGTCCCTTGTTACAGGCAGTAGCATTCGGGGGAGCCTCTGGATTCTCTCTGCAGGCGTCGCTGTGGGGGCTCAGAGGGGTCGTCTCTGGTTATTCACTGGCTCGCAGTCTCCGGGGAGTCCTCCCTGAGGTGTTTGTTCTCTGGACCTCGAGCTGGGGGCGTCGGGTGCAGAGTGTGAAGTCTCACACTTCCGGCGGGAAACGTGCAGTCTTGGAAAGTTGCTTCTTTGTTGCAAAGAAGTAGCTGGTTTTGAACAGGGTCGCTGTTCACGGGAGTTTCTTGGTCCTTAAGTCCAGGGCAGTCCTCTGAGGTCGCTGGTTGCAGGTTTTCGAAGCTGGAGACAGGCCAGTAGGGCTGGGGCCAAAGCAGTTGTCGTCTTCCTTCTCTGCAGGCTTGTAGGTCAGCAGTCCTTCTTGTTTCTTCATGTTGCAGGAATCTGATTTCCTGGGATCTGGGGAGCCCCTAAATACTGAATTTAGTGGTGTGTTTAGGTCTGGGAGGGCGGTAGCCAATGGCTACTGACCTTGAGGGTGGCTATATCCTCTTTGTGCCTCCTCCCTGTGGGGAGGGGGGCACATCCCTAATCCTGTTGGTGGAATCCTCCAAACTCAAGATGGAGGATTTCTCAAGGCAGGGGTCACCTCAGCTCAGGACACCTTAGGGGCTGTCCTGACTGGTGGGTGACTTCTTATTTTTATCATTATCTCCTTCTGCCTTGCTGCCAAAAGTATGGGCAGTGGCCAGAGGGGTGGGCATCTCCGCTAGCTGGGATGCCCTGGGGCGCTGTAAAAAAAGGGGGTGAGCCTTTGAGGCTGAAGGGGGAGGTGAGAAGCTCCTCCACCCAGTACAGGCTTTGTTCCTGGCCACAGAGTGACAAAGGCACTCTCCTCATGTGGCCAGCAACATGTCTGGTGTGTGGCAGGCTGGCAGAAACTGGTCAGCCTACACTAGAAGTCGAATTGGTATTCAGGGGGCATCTCTAAAATTCCCTCTGGGTGTATGTTACAATAAATTGCACACTGGCATCAGTGTGCATGTATTGTGCTGAGAAGTTTGATACCAAACTTCCCAGTTTTCAGTGTAGCCTTTATGGAACTGTGGAGTTTGTATGTGACAAACTCCCAGACCATATACTCTTATGGCTAACCTGCACTTACAATGTCTAAGGTTTTGCTTAGACACTGTAGGGGCATAGTGCTCATGCACATATGTCCTCACCTGTGGTATAGTGCACCCTGCACTAGGGCTGTAAGGCCTGCTAGAGGGATGACTTACCTATGCCACAGGCAGGGTGAGGTTGGCATGGCACTCTGAGGGGAGTGCTGTGTCGACAGTCATTTTCTCCCCACCAGCAAACAAGCTGTGAGGCAGTGTGCATGTGCTGAGTGAGGGGTCCCAAGGCTGGCATAAGACATGCTGCAGCCCTTAGAGACCTTCCCGAACATCAGGGCGCTTGGTACCTGGGGTACCAGTTACAAGGGCCTTACCTGAGTGCCAGGGTTGTTCTAATTGTGGAGACAAAGGTACAGTTTAGGGAAAGAACTCTGGTGCTGGGGCCTGGTTAGCAGGGTCCCAGCACACTTTCAATTCAAAACTTAGCATCAGTAAAGGCAAAAAGTTAGGGGGTAACCATGCCAAGGAGGCATTTGCTTACAGGTCCCAGCACACTTCAAATCAGAGTTGGCATCAACACTAAGCAAAAAGTGTGGGAAGGGGGTTAACCATTCCAACAGTGGCACTTTCCAACAGTTAACCTCAGTTTCTTTAGGGACTGTTTTCTCTTAATACAGTTGTGGCATTTCATGTATCTGCAGCTGGTGCCACTGCAGTGCTGATAGCGAAGGGGGAACTGGCATAATGTTATTAAAAGTAAGTATCATATATTTGGTACCTGCATCCTAATTTGGTGGACACCTACCAGGATATGTTGGCATGGCAATAGTAAGTGTACAGCACATTTTGAAAAATAGGTGGGTATATTTGTACTTTCAGTTATGTCCATGATTGTTGGATTTGAAGTCTTATGCCTTTCACTCAGGAGAATTGTTTGCCATTGGTAAAATTGACTGTTTACTTTTTGTGTTGCTTAGGAAATAACACTATATCCAGACAAACATGGTTGTGTTCGGGACTTACTAGAAGAATGCAAAAAAGCTGTAGAACTTTGTGAGAAGGGCTCTGCGAAATTAAGGTATGTTAATTTATGAAAAGAGCTCATTCAACTGGTATGTTGTGTAAAGCCATTTTGAAGAGTCCAGTGTTTACCAATAATTCAGTTAACATAGACATTAGCATAGGTGTTCCCCTCAAGTTATTTCTTCTCATTTATTAATTTAAAGCAGTGATTGTGTAGATTATATGGTGCTCCATTTTATTCTTCCACTGAGACTTGATTATCCCTTACAAATATCTGCAAGCACTAGACTTGATTTGGAAAATGTTTTTCCGAGCGCTGGCTCTTTTACGCTGCCAGGTGGCACTGCATGACTTGATTCAGTCATGAATATGAAGCCAACTGTCTCTATAAAGTGCTGCCTGGCATGAAAATTTTAGATTCTTTATTTCCTACAGGTTTGGGGCTCTGTTTCAGTTTATCAGATAAAGCCTTCTAGCTGCAGATTCCTTACCTTCGAATTGATTTTCGTAAGCTATATATCTAGTGACTGTAGGTGGCGTTGATTGGCACTGCATCCGTCGTCGGCATCGTACGCGCCAGATATGATGTTGCAGGTTCCTATGTAGTCGCCACCCAGGCGCTTTGATAGCAGTTCTTTTCTTTCTGACCAGCAAAGCACTGTTTCGAAGTGACCCCTGGGTCCCTCCATTGCTTTCTATAGCAAACCTGAGCCAACTTTGCACACTGGCACCCGGCCGCCCCTGTTCCGCTGGGGGTGTGTTTTGTGTGCCTGTTTGTGTCTCTGCCCCCACCCCCCACCCAGTGCTCTACAAAAAAAAAACCCTGGTCTGCCCTCCGAAGACACAGGTACACACCTGCTCCCCATAGGGACCCAACACCCCCCCCCCCCCCCCCCCCCCCAAGGAACTGTTGAATTTTGCTCTGTGTCCACTTTTAAAATAGTTATTTCCATTTTAACCTAAACTGTGTATATTACTGCTCATTCAAAGTTCCTTACTTACCTGTGTGGAGTACCTTGCATTTTTATGTATTTACTTCAAATCTTGTGGTTCTAAAATAATTTAAGAAAATATATTTGTTTATATAAAAACTATTGGCCTGGAGTTAAGTCTTTGAGTGTGTGTTCCTCATTTATTGCCTGTTTGTGTACAACAAATGTTTAACACTACCCTCTGAAAAGCCTACTGCTCGACCACACTACCACAAAATATAGCATTAGAATTATCTAATTTTGCCACTATCTTACCTCTAAGGGGAACCCTTGGACTCAGTGTGCACACTATCTCTCACTTTGAGATAGTATATACAGAGTCAACTTCCTACATTGGTGGATCAGCGGTGGGGTCTAAAACTTTGCTTTTGCTGGACTACTAAGCCAATACCTGATCACACTACTAAATTATAAAAATTGTCATTAGAAACTGATTTTTGCAATTTTAACTCTTTTTTTCTAAAATATTTTTAGAAGTCCTGCTAGGGCCTTGTGTAAGTCCCTGTTAGCATGTCTTTTAGAGTTTAAAAGTTTGTATTTAAGTTCTAGAAGTAGTTTTTAGATTCTTAAAAAGTAATCCCAATTTTTAGAGTGATCATGTCTAGCACAGATGAGATGGTGGTGTAACTTACCCTCACCCCTTACCTGCATCTAGGGATGTCTGAGTTAAGGACCCTCTGTAAGCTAAAAAAGATAAAGACTGGGTTCAACCCTACCAAACTGAGGCTCCAGGAGCTATTGGCAGAGTTTACAAGGGACCACCCATCTGAGGATAATCCTACAGATGAGGAAGTTAGTGAAGAGGAGGGTGATATCCCCCCTCCTGTCCTAAACAGGAAGAACAGGGTTACTCAAACCCTGACTCCACCAATCATAGTCAGAGACTGGTTCTTCCAAAGGGGAGACTAGTAACTCTGGAAGCATTGAGGGCAGCCTCAGTGAAGATGACCTCCTCTTAGCCAGGATGGCCAAAAGATTGGTTTTGGAGGGACCGCTCCTATCCATAGAGAGGGAAAGACATGAGATTGGTTTAGCTCCCATCAATGGTGGTAGCAACATAAATAGGGTCAGAGAGAATACTGAGATCCTAAAAATCCCAAAGGGATTGTAACAAAATATGACGATGGCTTTGATATCACCAAATGGTTCACAGCTTTTGAAAGGGTTTGTGCAACCAGAAAAGTAAACAAAACTCACTGGGGTGCTCTCCTTTGGGAAATGTTCACTGGAAAGTGTACGGATATACTCTTCACACTCTCTGGTAAAGATGCAGAATTCTATGACCTCATGAAGGCTACAAGTTCAGGGGGGCTCAAAAATCCTCGAGCCAGACCTGGGTTGATTTTGTTGACTTCAGTCAAAACACTAGATGGTTGGAAAACTGGCAGTGGTGTAAATGATTCTGATGGGCTGTATAACTTGTTTATCAAGGAATGAGAAAGAAGGCAAACCTTTGGGTCAAGACTAGGGTGACTAAGCCTTCCACAGGGGGTGACCAAAAGAAAGGGGGTCACAAAGCCTCCCCAGGGAAGAGTATTGAGACATCCAAGGGAAAAAGTAAAGAGTCTTCTACAGGGACCCAAAAACCTGCTCAGCCCCAGGACCTGAAGGAATCGAACTTTAGTGCAGGAGTGACCCCCCAGGCGACCCTCTGCCTAGCCCAGGTGGTGTCTGTCCCGAGAAGTCCCCCCCTGTGCCTGCCTGCACCGCCAGAATGACCCCCCCGGTCCCTCCATTGTTTTCTATCTGAAACCCAACGCCTGCTTTGCACACTGCCCCCTCCCCCCCCCCCCCCCCCCCCCCCCCCCCCCCCCCACCCCCAGTGCTCTACAAAACCACATTGGTCTGTCCCCGAGAACACGGGTACTTACCTGCTGGCAGACTGGAACCGGAGCACCCCTGTTCTCCATAGGTGCCTAAGTGTTTTGGGCACCTCTTTGACCTCTGCACCTGACCGGCCCTGAACAGCTGGTGCTGGCAATTTTGGGGTTGCCTTCAACCCCTAACTGTGGGCTGCCTATGCCCAGGAACTTAGACTTGTAAGTGTCTACCTTACCTCACAATCTAACCGTTACTTACCTCCCCCAGGAACTGTTGATTTTTGCACAGTGCCCACTTTTAAAATAGCTTATTGCCATTTTTACAACAACTGTATATGATATTGCTTTCATTCAAAGTTCCTAACTTACCTGTGTGAAGTACCTTGCATTTAAAGTGTTTACTGCAAATCTTGAACCTGTGGTTCTTAAAATAAAATATATTTTTCTATATAAAAACCTAATTCCCTGGAGTACGTCTTTGAGTGTGTGTTCCTCATTTATTGCCTGTGTGTGTACAACAAATGCTTAACACTACCCACTGATAAGCCTACTGCTTGACCACACTACCACAAAGTAGAGCATTAGAATTATCTAATTTTGCCACTATCTTATCTCTAAGGGGAACCCTTGGACACCGTGCATGCTATTTCTTACTTTGAATAGTATATACAGAGCCAACTTCCTACATTGGTGGATCAGCGGTGGGGTCTAACACTTTGCATTTGCTGGACTACTCAGCCAATACCTGATCACACGACTAAATTCCAAAAATTGTCATTAGAAACAGATTTTTGAAATTTGAGCTATTTTTCTAAATTTGTAAAGATCCTGCTAGGACCTTGTGTAAGTGCTTGTTAGCATTTATTTTAGAGTTTAAAAGTTTGGATTTAAGTTCTACAAGTAGTTTTTAGATTCTTAAGAGTAATCTTATAGAAATAATGTCTAGCACAGATGAGATGGTGGTGGAACTCAACCTCACCCCTTAACTGCATCTACGGATGTCAGAGTTAAGGACTCTCTGTAAGCTAAAAAAGATAAAAAGTGGGTCCAACCCTCCCAAGTGAAGCTCTAGGAACACTTACAAAGTCTCAGTACCTGGGCATAGGAAGCCCACCGTTGGGGGTTTAAGCAACCCCAAAGTTACCACACCAGCAGCTGAGGGCCAGTCAGGTACAGAGGTGAAAGAGGTGCCCAAAACACATAGGCACCTATGGAGAACAGGGGTGCTACGGTTGTAGTCTGCCAGCAGGTAAGTACCCGCGTCCTGGGGGGCAGACCAGGGGAGTTTGTAGAGCACTGGGGGGGACACAAGTAGGCACACACAACGCAGTGTGCAAAGCAGGCGTCTGGTTTTGTATTGGGTTCAATGGAGGGACCCGGGGGTCACTCTACTGGTGCAGGCAGGGCACAGGGGGGCTTCTCGGGCCAGCCACCATCTGGGCTAGGCAGAGGGTTGCCTGGGGGTCACTCCTGCACTGAACTTCCGTTCTGTCTGATCCTGGCGGCTGCAGTGCTTGGTCCAGGCGTTGGATCCCTTATTACAGGCAGTCGCAGTCGGGGGGAGCCTTTGGATTCTCTCTGCAGGAGTCTCTGTGGGGGTCCAGTGGGTTCGTCTCGGGCTACTCACGGGGTTGCAGTCGCCGGGGAGTCCTCCCTGTGGTGTTGGTTCTCTGGATCTCGAGCCGGGGGCATTGGGTGCAGTGTGAAGTCTCACGCTTCCGGCGGGAAGAGTGAGGTCTTTGAAGTTGTAGAAGACTTGCAAGTTTGTTGCTGGCTGTTCAGCAGAGCCGCTGCTCACAGGAGTTTCTTGGTCCTGGGATTCAGGGCATTCCTCTGAAGCTTCAGAGGTCTCTGGTCCCTGTCGGATGCGTTGCTGGTCACAGGTTTTCAAGTCAGGCCGGTAGGGCTGGGGCCAAAGCAGTTGTCGTCGTCTGCAGGCTTGTAGGTCAGCAGTCCCTTCTTGGTGGTTCAGGTTGCAGGAATCTGATTTCCTGGGTTCTGGGGTGCCCCTAAATACTACATTTAGGGATGTTTAGGTCTAGGAGGGCTGTAGCCAATGGCTGCTGTCCTGGAGGGTGGCTACACCCTTTTTGTGCCTCCTCCTGTGGGGAGGGGGGCACATCCCTCATCCTATTGGGGGAATCCTCCAAACTCAAGATGGAGGATTTCTCAAGGCAGTGGTCACCTCAGCGCAGGGCAGCCTTGCCGCCAAAAATGGGTGCAGTGGCCGGAGGGGCGGGCATCTCCACTAGCTGGGATGCCCTGGGGTGCTTTAACAAAGGCATGAGCCTTTGAGGCTCACCGCCGGGTGTTACAGTTCCTGCAGGGGGAGGTGAGAAGCACCTCCACCCAGTGCAGGCATTGTTCCTGGCCACAGAGTGACAAAGGCACTCCTCACATGTGGCCAGCAACTCATCTGGTTGTGGCAGGCTGGCAGAAACTGGTTAGCCCCACACTAAAAGTCGGATTGGTATTCAGGGGGCATCTCTAAGATGCTCTCTGGGTGCATGTTAAAATTAATTCCACACTGGCATCAGTGTGCATTTATTGTGCTGAGAAGTTTGATACCAAACTTCA